>NC_060184.1:2782488-2789988 GCF_021184085.1 Oncorhynchus gorbuscha
TATATCTGTCACTTCCCCAGACGTAATTGTTTCTGTTTCAGGTCCATGTCTGTGTCTTGTATTGTGTTCCGTTCTGTTTATTATATTAAAACTCCCTGAACCTGCTTCCTGACTCACAGCACACATCGTTACCGTCTGGGAGGGGAAAGAGATCCAGGAAGGGCTGGTAACGTCTGGCAGCCTGGATAGATAAGGTCTTCAAGATATAGAGCCTGAAACTCAGCCTGGATAGATAAGGTCTTCAAGATATAGAGCCTGAAACTCAGCCTGGATAGATAAGGTCTTCAGCCTGGATAGATATAGATATAGAGCCTGAACTCACTCAAGATATAGAGCCTGAAACTCAGGATAGATAAGTCTTCAGAATATAGAGCCTGAAACTCAGCCTGGATAGATAAGGTCTTCAGGATATAGAGCCTGAAACTCAGCCTGGATAGATAAGGTCTTCAGGATATAGAGCCTGAAACTCAGCCTGGATAGATAAGGTCTTCAAGATATAGAGCCTGAAACTCAGCCTGGATAGATAAGGTCTTCAGGATATAGAGCCTGAAACTCAGCCTGGATAGATAAGGATATAGAGCCTTCAGCCTGGAGGATATAGAGCCTGAAACTCAGCCTGATAGATAAGGGATAGATAATGTCTTCAGGATATAGAGCCTGAAACTCAGCCTGGATAGATAAGGTCTTCAGGATATAGAGGGCTGGATAGATAAGGTCTTCAGGATAAACTTAGCCTGGATAGATAAGGTCTTCTGATAGATAAAGATATAGAGCCTGAAACTCAGCCGGGATAGATAATGTCTTCAGGATATAGAGCTTGAAACTCAGCCTGGATAGATAAGGTCTTCAGGATATAGGGCCTAAAACTTAGCCTGGATAGATAAGGTCTTCAAGATATAGAGCCTGAAACTCAGCCTGGATAGATAAGGTTTCCCTTCCCTGGCGAATAATGCAGACAAGCAAATACAAAAATGAACTGGTCTCAAGCATTAAGGTACACATCTGAAAACAGAGCAACAATTTGGGTGGGAAGCGCAAGAGAATGCCACTGTTATAGTTCACGTCATGTCTTGGTCGGGTTTGTTTTGTCTTTATACGTCTTTGTCGATTGTAGGACAAAGTCATTCCTTTTATTTAATTCGTAGGATTTATCTGGCACAGTCCACTGTTTTTTGCTCTGGTTACTTTCACAGTGCGTCTTGATAGCTTGTATTATGCATCTATTTCACTGTGCACTGTTCCACAAATAGGCTAAATGAGTCATTGTACAGTGACTACGGAAAGTATTCAGACCCCAGACCCTTTACTCAGTACTTTGTTGAAGCACATTGAAGCACCAGCCTCGAGTCTTCTTTGGTATGAAGCTACAAGCTTGGCACTCCTATATTTGGGGGGGTTGTTGCTCCCATTGTGTTGTCTTGGCTGTGTGCTTAGGGTTGTTGTCCTGTTGGAAGGTAAACCTGAGCGCTGTCCTGAGCGCTGTCCTGAGCGCTGTCCTGAGCGCTCTGGGGCAGGTTTTCATCAAGGATCTCTGTACTTTGCTCTGTTCATCCATGCCTTGATCCTGACGAGTCTCTCAGTCCCTGCCACTGAAAAACATCCCCACAGCATGATGCTGCCACCAACATGCTTCACTGTAGGGATGGTACCACCACCATGCTTCACCGTAGGGATGCTGCCACCACCATGCTTCACCATAGGGATGGTGCCACCACCATGCTTCACCGTAGGGATGGTGCCACCACCATGCTTCACCGTAGGGATGCTGCCACCACCATGCTTCACCGTAGGGATGCTGCCACCACCATGCTTCACCGTAGGGATGGTACCAGGTCTCCTCCAGAGAGGTGAGGTCTTAATCGGAAAAGACACAGAGCTAAACACAAGCCATTGTACATCTGAGAGTGCTAGTGGAGAGAGCCATTAGGAGGGTGAAGGATATCTGGGACACGACTATCTCACTCACTCTGACAGGCTGTCAATCAACTGTGGAAAAACTGATGCTTATTGGTGAACGACCAGGACGTCTGGATCTGCAAATGAATGATTGATGATTTTAGTTCAATTAATTAGGTCATTATAGCTTTATACCTACGTGTACATATCTTTTTTACGATTATTATAAATTTATGACATAATTTGTATACTGACTATATATTGATAACTATGTTTAATGAACACGAAGGTGTTTTGGGATTTAGTGATTGCATAATTAATTAATCTGTTAATTAAAAGAGAGATATTTTTATCTTGAAGATCATATTCAAATAATACATTTGAATATTCGGTCTGTGACATGTTATGTTTAGGCTGACATAAACAAAGATTCAGTCAGTAGAATCATTTACTCTAAATGTTGCTACCATTTACATTTAGCAGATGCTCTTATCCAGAGCAACATGGGAATTGAACCCTCTACCCTGGTATTGCAAACACCATGTCCTACCAACTGAGCCACACGGGATAGACAAACAAATTAACACAATTCATCCATTTAATTCATTTCCTCTTCATACAATTTTGATCATACCCACATAGCCTTGGGTAACAATGTTCCAGTGCCCTGCCAATAGACTGACTTACCTTCTACACTACATCTTCTTCAGGTACACATCCGCGTAGCTGTAGAAGAAGAAGAGGTTAAGCATCTCTCATCTCTCTATCAAAACATATTCTCTGCAAACTTTCTCGACTGTAATGTCACTTCTAATGCTTGTGATGAAGTCGGACCAATCTAAACCGGTAACAGCCAGTTGGCCCTGGACTTGCAAGTGATATTTGTGGCTGTGTTTAAGCTTGGCTTGGCCATTGGCAATGTTAATCAGTCTAAACTTGATCCCGAAGGGTGGCGCTGCGGAAGGGTTATAGAACTTTCACTTCAGGGTTTGCCCCAAGATGGGGGGCATCTGGGTTTAAGAAAACCACACGTTTTGACCGAGGCTTTCAATAATTCAGAATTGTTCTGTAGAAGCTCTGGCCTCAAGACACTTAGCTTCGGTTTGCCACCGCTCACCTTTAATAATAATTAATAAATAATGAATCTTAAAGGGAACTGACAGGAACTCTCAGGAATGTCCACCAGAACTGCGTTGGGCCGGTAGCCTAGTGGTTAGAGCGTCGGGCCGGTATCCTAGTGGTTAGAGCGTCGGGCCGGTAGCCTAGTGGTTAGAGCGTCGGGCCGGTATCCTAGTGGTTAGAGCGTCGGGCCGGTAGCCTAGTGGTTAGAGCGTCGGGCCGGTATCCTAGTGGTTAGAGCGTCGGGCCGGTAGCCTAGTGGTTAGAGCGTCGGGCCGGTAGCCTAGTGGTTAGAGCGTCGGGCCGGTATCCTAGTGGTTAGAGCGTCGGGCCGGTAGCCTAGTGGTTAGAGCGTCGGGCCGGTAGCCTAGTGGTTAGAGCGTCGGGCCGGTAGCCTAGTGGTTAGAGCGTCGGGCCGGTAGCCTAGTGGTTAGAGCGTCGGGCCGGTAGCCTAGTGGTTAGAGCGTCGGGCCGGTAGCCTAGTGGTTAGAGCGTCGGGCCGGTATCCTAGTGGTTAGAGCGTCGGGCCGGTAGCCTAGTGGTTAGAGCGTCGGGCCGGTAGCCTAGTGGTTAGAGCGTCGGGCCGGTAGCCTAGTGGTTAGAGCGTCGGGCCGGTAGCCTAGTGGTTAGAGCGTCGGGCCGGTAGCCTAGTGGTTAGAGCGTCGGGCCGGTAGCCTAGTGGTTAGAGCGTCGGGCCGGTATCCTAGTGGTTAGAGCGTCGGGCCGGTAGCCTAGTGGTTAGAGCGTCGGGCCGGTAGCCTAGTGGTTAGAGCGTCGGGCCGGTAGCCTAGTGGTTAGAGCGTCGGGCCGGTAGCCTAGTGGTTAGAGCGTCGGGCCGGTAGCCTAGTGGTTAGAGCGTCGGGCCGGTAGCCTAGTGGTTAGAGCGTCGGGCCGGTAGTAGTGGTTAGAGCGTCGGGCCGGTAGCCTAGTGGTTAGAGCGTCGGGCCGGTATCCTAGTGGTTAGAGCGTCGGGCCGGTATCCTAATGGTTAGAGCGTCGGGCCGGTAGCCTAGTGGTTAGAGCGTCGGGCCGGTAGCCTAGAGTGGTTAGAGCGTCGGGCCGGTAGCCTAGTGGTTAGAGCGTCGGGCCGGTAGCCTAGTGGTTAGAGCGTCGGGCCGGTAGCCTAGTGGTTAGAGCGTCGGGCCGGTAGCCTAGTGGTTAGAGCGTCGGGCCGGTATCCTAGTGGTTAGAGCGTCGGGCCGGTATCCTAGTGGTTAGAGCGTCGGGCCGGTATCCTAGTGGTTAGAGCGTCGGGCCGGTATCCTAGTGGTTAGAGCGTCGGGCCGGTATCCTAGTGGTTAGAGCGTCGGGCCGGTATCCTAGTGGTTAGAGCGTCGGGCCGGTAGCCTAGTGGTTAGAGCGTCGGGCCGGTAGCCTAGTGGTTAGAGCGTCGGGCCGGTAGCCTAGTGGTTAGAGCGTCGGGCCGGTATCCTAGTGATTAGAGCGTCGGGCCGGTAGCCTAGTGGTTAGAGCGTCGGGCCGGTAGCCTAGTGGTTAGAGCGTCGGGCCGGTAGCCTAGTGGTTAGAGCGTCGGGCCGGTAGCCTAGTGGTTAGAGCGTCGGGCCGGTAGCCTAGTGGTTAGAGCGTCGGGCCGGTATCCTAGTGGTTAGAGCGTCGGGCCGGTAGCCTAGTGGTTAGAGCGTCGGGCCGGTATCCTAGTGGTTAGAGCGTCGGGCCGGTAGCCTAGTGGTTAGAGCGTCGGGCCGGTATCCTAATGGTTAGAGCGTCGGGCCGGTAGCCTAGTGGTTAGAGCGTCGGGCCGGTAGCCTAGTGGTTAGAGCGTCGGGCCGGTAGCCTAGTGGTTAGAGCGTCGGGCCGGTAGCCTAGTGGTTAGAGCGTCGGGCCGGTAGCCTAGTGGTTAGAGCGTCGGGCCGGTAGCCTAGTGGTTAGAGCGTCGGGCCGGTATCCTAGTGGTTAGAGCGTCGGGCCGGTAGCCTAGTGGTTAGAGCGTCGGGCCGGTAGCCTAGTGGTTAGAGCGTCGGGCCGGTAGCCTAGTGGTTAGAGCGTCGGGCCGGTATCCTAGTGGTTAGAGCGTCGGGCCGGTATCCTAATGGTTAGAGCGTCGGGCCGGTAGCCTAGTGGTTAGAGCGTCGGGCCGGTAGCCTAGAGTGGTTAGAGCGTCGGGCCGGTAGCCTAGTGGTTAGAGCGTCGGGCCGGTAGCCTAGTGGTTAGAGCGTCGGGCCGGTAGCCTAGTGGTTAGAGCGTCGGGCCGGTAGCCTAGTGGTTAGAGCGTCGGGCCGGTATCCTAGTGGTTAGAGCGTCGGGCCGGTATCCTAGTGGTTAGAGCGTCGGGCCGGTATCCTAGTGGTTAGAGCGTCGGGCCGGTATCCTAGTGGTTAGAGCGTCGGGCCGGTATCCTAGTGGTTAGAGCGTCGGGCCGGTATCCTAGTGGTTAGAGCGTCGGGCCGGTAGCCTAGTGGTTAGAGCGTCGGGCCGGTAGCCTAGTGGTTAGAGCGTCGGGCCGGTAGCCTAGTGGTTAGAGCGTCGGGCCGGTATCCTAGTGATTAGAGCGTCGGGCCGGTAGCCTAGTGGTTAGAGCGTCGGGCCGGTAGCCTAGTGGTTAGAGCGTCGGGCCGGTAGCCTAGTGGTTAGAGCGTCGGGCCGGTAGCCTAGTGGTTAGAGCGTCGGGCCGGTAGCCTAGTGGTTAGAGCGTCGGGCCGGTATCCTAGTGGTTAGAGCGTCGGGCCGGTAGCCTAGTGGTTAGAGCGTCGGGCCGGTATCCTAGTGGTTAGAGCGTCGGGCCGGTAGCCTAGTGGTTAGAGCGTCGGGCCGGTATCCTAATGGTTAGAGCGTCGGGCCGGTAGCCTAGTGGTTAGAGCGTCGGGCCGGTAGCCTAGTGGTTAGAGCGTCGGGCCGGTAGCCTAGTGGTTAGAGCGTCGGGCCGGTAGCCTAGTGGTTAGAGCGTCGGGCCGGTAGCCTAGTGGTTAGAGCGTCGGGCCGGTAGCCTAGTGGTTAGAGCGTCGGGCCGGTAGCCTAGTGGTTAGAGCGTCGGGCCGGTAGCCTAGTGGTTAGAGCGTCGGGCCGGTAGCCTAGTGGTTAGAGCGTCGGGCCGGTAGCCTAGTGGTTAGAGCGTCGGGCCGGTAGCCTAGTGGTTAGAGCGTCGGGCCGGTATCCTAGTGGTTAGAGCGTCGGGCCGGTAGCCTAGTGGTTAGAGCGTCGGGCCGGTATCCTAGTGGTTAGAGCGTCGGGCCGGTAGCCTAGTGGTTAGAGCGTCGGGCCGGTAGCCTAGTGGTTAGAGCGTCGGGCCGGTAGCCTAGTGGTTAGAGCGTCGGGCCGGTAGCCTAGTGGTTAGAGCGTCGGGCCGGTATCCTAGTGGTTAGAGCGTCGGGCCGGTAGCCTAGTGGTTAGAGCGTCGGGCCGGTAGCCTAGTGGTTAGAGCGTCGGGCCGGTAGCCTAGTGGTTAGAGCGTCGGGCCGGTATCCTAGTGGTTAGAGCGTCGGGCCGGTATCCTAATGGTTAGAGCGTCGGGCCGGTAGCCTAGTGGTTAGAGCGTCGGGCCGGTAGCCTAGAGTGGTTAGAGCGTCGGGCCGGTAGCCTAGTGGTTAGAGCGTCGGGCCGGTAGCCTAGTGGTTAGAGCGTCGGGCCGGTAGCCTAGTGGTTAGAGCGTCGGGCCGGTAGCCTAGTGGTTAGAGCGTCGGGCCGGTATCCTAGTGGTTAGAGCGTCGGGCCGGTATCCTAGTGGTTAGAGCGTCGGGCCGGTATCCTAGTGGTTAGAGCGTCGGGCCGGTATCCTAGTGGTTAGAGCGTCGGGCCGGTATCCTAGTGGTTAGAGCGTCGGGCCGGTATCCTAGTGGTTAGAGCGTCGGGCCGGTAGCCTAGTGGTTAGAGCGTCGGGCCGGTAGCCTAGTGGTTAGAGCGTCGGGCCGGTAGCCTAGTGGTTAGAGCGTCGGGCCGGTATCCTAGTGATTAGAGCGTCGGGCCGGTAGCCTAGTGGTTAGAGCGTCGGGCCGGTAGCCTAGTGGTTAGAGCGTCGGGCCGGTAGCCTAGTGGTTAGAGCGTCGGGCCGGTAGCCTAGTGGTTAGAGCGTCGGGCCGGTAGCCTAGTGGTTAGAGCGTCGGGCCGGTATCCTAGTGGTTAGAGCGTCGGGCCGGTAGCCTAGTGGTTAGAGCGTCGGGCCGGTATCCTAGTGGTTAGAGCGTCGGGCCGGTAGCCTAGTGGTTAGAGCGTCGGGCCGGTATCCTAATGGTTAGAGCGTCGGGCCGGTAGCCTAGTGGTTAGAGCGTCGGGCCGGTAGCCTAGTGGTTAGAGCGTCGGGCCGGTAGCCTAGTGGTTAGAGCGTCGGGCCGGTAGCCTAGTGGTTAGAGCGTCGGGCCGGTAGCCTAGTGGTTAGAGCGTCGGGCCGGTAGCCTAGAGTGGTTAGAGCGTCGGGCCGGTAGCCTAGTGGTTAGAGCGTCGGGCCGGTAGCCTAGTGGTTAGAGCGTCGGGCCGGTAGCCTAGTGGTTAGAGCGTCGGGCCGGTAGCCTAGTGGTTAGAGCGTCGGGCCGG
>NC_060184.1:2794988-2859988 GCF_021184085.1 Oncorhynchus gorbuscha
TGGTTACATTGAGGGATAGGTTGTTATTCTGGCACCACCTGGCCAGGTCTCTGATCTCCTTCCTATAGGCTGTCTCGTCGTTGTCGTCAGCAAACGTAATGATGGTGTTGGAGTCGTGCCTGGCCATGCATTCGTGGGTGAACAGAGAGTACAAGGAGGGGACTGAGCATGCACCCCTGGGGAGCTCCAGTGTTGAGGATCACCACCTGGGGGCGGCCTGTCAGGAAGTCCAGTTGCAAAGGGAGGTTTTTAGTCCCAGGATCCTTAGCTTGGTGATGAGCTTTGAGGATACTCTGGTGTTGAACGCTGAGCTGTAGTCAATAAACAGCATTCTCACATAGGTGTTCCTTTTGTCCAGGTGGGAACGGGCAGTGTGGGGTGCAATAGAGATTGCATCATCTGTGGATATGTTTGGGCGGTGGATCTAGGGTTTCTGGGATAATGGTGTTGATGTGAGCAATTTCTGGTGGCAGGGTAGCCTAGTGGTTGGGGTGGCAGGGTAGCCTAGTGGTTAGAGCGTTGGGCTAGTAACCGAAAGGTTGCTAGTTTGAATCGCCAAGCTGACAAGGTGCAAATCTGTTGTTCTGCCCCTGTAGAAGGCAGTCAACCCACTGTTCCTAGGCCATCATTGAAAGTAAGAATTTGCTCTTATTAACTGACTTGCCTAATCAAATAAAGGTACAAAATAAAATTACCAGCCTTTCAAAGCACTTCATGGCTACAGACGTGAGTACTACGGGTCTGTAGTCATTTAGGTAGGTTGCCTTTGTGTTCTTGGGCACAGGGACTATGGTGATCTGCTTGAAGCATGTTGGTATTGCAGACTCAATCAGGGAAATGTTGAAAATGCCAGTGAAGAAACCTGCCAGTTGGTCAGCACATGCCCGGGGCACACGTCCTGGTAATCCGTCTGGCCCCGCAGTCTTGTGTTGACGTGTTGAAAGGTCTTACTGACATCGGCTACGGAGAGCGTGATCACACAGTCGTTTGGAACAGCTGATGCTCTCATGCTCTCAACACGGCTCTCATGCAGTGTTGCTGGCCTCGAAGTGAGCATAGAAGTGATTTTGCTCGTCTGGTAGGCTTGTGTCACTGGGCAGCTCGCGGCTGTGATTCCCTTTGTAGTCTGTAATAGTTTGCAAGCCCTGGCTCATCTGACGAGCGTCTTAGCCCTGTATTGATGCTTTGCCTGTTTGATGGTTTGTTGCAGGGCATAGCAGGATTTCTTGTAAGCTTCCGGGTTAGAGTCCCGCACCTTGAAAGCGGCAGCTCTATCCTTTAGCTCAGTGCGAATGTTGCCTGTAATCCATGGCTTCTGGTTGGGGTATGTACGTACAGTCACTCTGGGGACGACATCCCCAATACACTTATTGATAAAACCTGTGACTGATGTGGTGTATTCCTCAATGTCAACTGGAAGAATCCCGGAACATGTTCCAGTCTTTGATAGCAAAACAGTCCTGTAGTTTAGCATCTGCTTCATCTGACCACTTTTTAAAAGACCGAGTCACTGGTGCTTCCTGCTTTAATTTTTGCTTGTAAGCAGGAATCAGGAGGATAGAGTTGTGGTTGGATTTACCAAATGGAGGGCAAGGGAGAGCTTTGTACGCATCTCTGAGTGTGGAGTACAGGTGATCTAGAATTTTTTTCCCTCTGGTTGCACATTTAACATGTTGATAGAGATTTGGTAGAACTGATTTAAGGTACCCTGCATTAAAGTCTCCGGCCACTAGGAGCGCCACCTCTGGGTGAGTGGTTTCCTCTTTGCTTATTTTCTTATACAGCTGACTGAGTGTGGTCTTAATGCCAGCATATGTCTGTGGTGGTAAATAAACAGCCACGAAAAGTATAGTTGAGAACTCTCTAGGCAAGTAGTGTGGCCTGCAGTTTATCACAGTATACTCAACTTCAGGCAGGCAAAATCTAGAGACTTCCTTAGGTTTCGTGCATCAGCTGTTGTTTACAAATATGCGCAGACCGCACCCCCTCGTCTTACCGGAGTGCGCTGTTCTATCCTGCCGGTGCAGCGTGTATTCCACTACCTGAATATCCATGTCGTCATTCAGCCACGACCCCGTGAAACATAGGATATTACAGTTTATATTACAGTTTTTTATGTCCCGTTGGATATTATCTTACCATTATCTTACCTTGTTGTCCAATGATTGCAAGGTGGCGAATAATATTGATGGTAACGTTCCTAGTTGTCTTCTGGCTCTTCATCCTCTGCATCGCTTCCTTTTGCAAATAATTGGGATGTCTCCCCTGTGGGTTGTTTGGAGAATATCGTGTGAGTCCTGCTTGCTGCTGTTGTTGCTGTTGAAGAAAAATGTTGATCGCTGTCCTGATATCCAGAAGCTCTTTGTCTAATCCGAGGTGAGTGATCGCTGTCCTGATATCCAGAAGATCTTTGTCTAATCCGAGGTGAGTGATCGCTGTCCTGATATCCAGAAGCTCTTTGTCTAATCCGAGGTGAGTGATCTCTGTCCTGATATCTAGAAGCTCTTTGTCTAATCCGAGGTGAGTGATCTCTGTCCTGATATCCAGAAGCTCTTTGTCTAATCGAGGTGAGTGATTGTCCTGATATCCAGAAGCTCTTTGTCTAATCCGAGGTGAGTGATCGCTGTCCTGATATCCAGAAGCTCTTTGTCTAATCCGAGGTGAGTGATCGCTGTCCTGATATCCAGAAGCTCTTTTCTGACGTAAGATACGGTTGCAGAAACATTATGTACAAAATAATTTACAAATATTGCAAAAAAAACACATAATAGCACAATTGGTTAGGAGACTGCAAGACAGCGGCCATCTCCTCCAGAGCCATCTTTTATATATTTGCCCTGGAGTTTAGGACCCTGGCAGCCGATGCGGGATAGAACAACTGATTGACCATTACCGCTGCAGTCTGCGCAAGGACTTCCATCAGGAGCTGGCCTGCAGAGACACCACCCTCACCTTCGACCTGCTGGTGGACATGTCCATCCGGCTGGACAACCTGCTGGCTACTCTCGGACATCCAGATCGGGGTCTAGTGGTTCCATCCTCCCGCACCCCCTCTCCGATACCCATGGACCTGGGAGGGACAGTGCGCAGGGAGAACGGAGGGGGTTCCCGCTCATGCACTGTCTGTGGCCACAGAGGGCACACTGCTGGGCGGTGCCGGGTTGGTTCCTCTGGGAATCGAAGCAGCAGGCAGGGCGCTCTTGCGTCACCCCAGGTGATCGGCACCATTCTCACTCAGTGCCCTCTGTCGCACATATATTTGTGTCTGTCACTTTTTCCAAATTTTCTCCGCGTTCCCAGCATAAGGCGCTAGTAGATTCAGGCTCAGCTGGGAATTTCATTGATAAAGCATTAGCTCACAATTTACGGACCCCTATTGTTCCTGTGGATGTGCCTTTCTGCCTTAGAGAGTCGCCAGGGCTTATCGGGGAGGCCACCGCTCCTATGAGTATGGTTACGCAGGGGGGTCACATGGAAACTATAGTATTTTCCTTATTGACTCTCCTGCGTATCCCATGGTGCTGGGCCTACCCTGGTTAGCTTGTCTATCCCATTGTTTCTTGGCCACAGAGGGCTCTCACGGAGTGGTCACGAAATTGCTCAGGTAGGTGTTTAGGTGTTTCCGTTGGTGCTACTACGGTGGAAAGGCCAGACCAGGTCTCCACCTTGCACATTCCCCCAGAATATACCGATTTGCTCTCACCTTCTGTAAAAAGAAGGCGACTCAATTACCACCCGATCGACGGGGGGGATTGTGCAATAAATCTCCAGGTAGACGCTGCACTTCCCAGGAGTCATGTGTATCCCCTGTCGTAAGCAGAGAAGGTGGCTATGGAGACATATGTCTCAGAATCCCTGCATCAGGGGTACATTCGGTCCTCCACTTCACCCGTCTCCTCGAGTTTCTTCACTCGTCTCCTCAAGGTCTGCGCCTCTGCATTGATTATCGATGTCTCAATGAAATCACGGTCAGGTACAGTTACCTCTTATCGCCACAGTGATTGAGTCAATGCAACCTGGTGTGTATCCAAGAAGGAGACAAGTGGAAGATGGCATTTAGTACCACGTCAGGGCGTTATGAGTACCTCATCATGCTGTATGGGTTGAAGAATGATCCATCAGTCTTCCAATCCTTGGTAGATGAGTTTTATGTTTGCTCCTGCTCAGTGTGCGCCCAGTGCAAGGCTCCTAGACACCTGCCCAGAGGTAAGTTACAACCCCTACCCGTTCCACAATGGCCGTGGTCGAACCTGTTGGTGGATTTCATAACCGATCTTCCACCTTCGCAGGGTAACACCACGATCCTGATCATTGTGGATCCGTTTTCTAAGTCCTGTCGTCTCCTCTCTTTGCCTGGTCTCCCTACGGCCCTACAAACTGCGGGGGCCCTGTTTACACACGTCTTCCGGCACAACGGGGTACCTGAGTATATAGTGTCTGATCGTGGTCTCCAGTTCCCATTAAGGGTCTGGAAGGCGTTCATGGAACGTCTTGAGATCTCAGTCAGCCTTACCTCAGGTACCTCACCGTACCTCACCATACCTCACGGTACCTCACCGTACCTCACCCCGAGAGTAACGGGCAGCTGGAGAGAGTTAACTTCTTGGCGCACCCATCCCATTTCGGGATAATTTTCGTTTCACAGGTGCAATATACCAAAACACCGCTTAGCTTGTTGTTAATCCACCCATCAGATTTCAAAAAAGCTTTACAGCGAAAGCAAACCAAGTGTTTATGTTAGGACAGCTCTCTCAGCAGACAAAACATTTCAAACAGCTAGCAGCCAAGTAGATTGGTCACGAAAGTCAGAAAAGCAATAAAATGAATCGCCTACCTTTCATGATCTTCAGATGTTTGCACTCACGAGACTCCCAGTTACACAATTAATGTTTGTTTTGTTCCATAAAGAATATTTTTATATCCAAAAACCTCCATTTGGTCGGTGTGTTTTGTTCAGTAATCCACAGGCTCGTGCAGGTCACGACGGGCAGATGAAAATTCCAAATAGTATCTGTAAAGTTCATAGAAACATGTCAAAGGTTTTTAATAATCAATTCTCATTTTGTTTTTTTACAATGAATAATCGATCATATTTCAACCGGACGGTAGCTTTTTCAATATGAGAGAGAGAGAAAAGGTCTGCTCCAAGTTGCTCGTGCAAAACTCTGGGGACACACAGCTATCAACTGACGAGATGTGATCATACTCACTCGTTTTTCAGAATAAAAGCCTGAAACTATGTCTAAAGACTGTTCCCACCATGTGGAAGCCATAGGGAAAGGAATCTGGTTGATATCCCTTTAAATGGAGGGAAGGCATGCAATGGAACAGAGCTTTCAGGAAAACAGCACTTCCTGGTTGGATTTTCCTCAGGTTTTCACCTGCAATATCAGTTCTGTTATACTCACAGACAATATTTCGACCATTTTGGAAACTTTAGAGTGTTTTCTATCATAATCTGCCAATTATTTGCATATTCTAGCTTCTGGGCCTGAGAAAATAGGGAGTTTCATTCGGGTACGTTTTTCATCCAAACATCAAAATACTGCCCCCTAGTCTCAAGAGGTTAACCAGGATGTGGGTAGGTTTCTGAGGTCTTATTGCCAGGACCGGGGGTGGACGACTGGTTCCGGCACACGGAGGAAACATGGGACGCCCCCCACGTCCACCTTCAGCGCGCTGTACTGTGCCAGAAAGTTGGCGCAGGCCGTCACCGCAGTGAGACCCCGGTGTTCACACCGGAGGGACAGGGTCTGGCTCTCGACACGAAACCTGCCCCTCCGCCTGCCCAGCCTGTAAGATGGGTCCACGGTTTGTGGGGCCGTTTAAAGTCCTGAGGAGAGTGAACGAGGTATGTTATAGGTTCCCCCCAATTACCGTATTGACCCCTCGTTCCATGTGTCTCTCCTCAGGCCGATGGTGGCTGGCCAGCTCCAGGGGGCTAAGGTACGGGAGGTTCCTCCCACCCCTCTGGACATCGAGGGGGTCCCGGCGATCCTTCTTGGATTCGAGACGTCGGGCGAGGGTCCTTCAGTACCTCATGGACCGGGAGGGGTATGGTCCAGAGTAGAGATGCTGGGTTCTGGTGGAGAACATGTTAGTTCTGTCCCTGCTGCGAGAGTTCCACCGTCTCCATTCGGATCGCCCTGCACCTCGGCCTCCGGGACGTCCCCGAGGCCACTGCTGGAGCCGCGCGTCAGGGGGGGAGGGACTGTCACGACTTCTACCGAAGTCGATGCCTCTCCTTGTTCGGGTGGTGTTCAGCGGTCGACGTCACCGGTCTTCTAGTCATCGTTGATCCATTTTTCATTTTCCATTGGTTTTGTCTTGTCTTCCTATACACCTGGTTCCAATCCCATGTTGTGTATTAAACCCTCTGTTTCAGCTCATGTCCTTTATGTATTGGTGAGCGACGGGTTCCTGTAACCACATTTATTTTATTATGTGTTTTGGTTTTGGAGTTTGTGTTTTACGTTATTAAACTACTCCAAGTTTGATTCTGCGCCTTCACTGCCACCTACACACACGTCACAAGAGATAACATTAACTAACCTAGTCTTCTTATAGATAACATGATTAACTTGCCTAGACTTATCTCAGAGGAGATAACATTAACTAATCTAGTCTACTCAGAGATAACATGATTAACTTGCCTAGACTTATCTAGGAGGAGATAAATCTATACAGAGATAACCTAGTCTACTCAGAGATAACATTATTAGCTAGCCTAGTCTTCTCAGAGGAGATAACATTAACTAACCTAGTCTACTCAGAGACAACATGATTAACACACACACCAACACACACACACACACACACACACACACACACACACACACACACACACACACACACACACACACACACACACACACACACACACACACACACACACACACACACACACACACACACACACACACACACACACACACACACACACACACCTCAACTCATTAAATTAACTGCGTTTTTGTGGCGATTGTGTTTTTTTCTTTCTGACCACGTTCCCTCTTAATTCCTCTGACAGGAAGGTGAAATTTCTGTTGAATGGCAGGCAGAGGCCATCCGAATGTCCAGTGTGTGTGTATATATTAACAATTCATTGGCGTAGCTTGTGTCTGTACGTGTATGTGTTTAGGAATGCATTCAATGCCAAAGTGTGTGTGTGTGTGTGTGTGTGTGTGTGTGTGTGTGTGTGTGTGTGTGTGTGTGTGTGTGTGTGTGTGTGTGTGTGTGTGTGTGTGTGTGTGTGTGTGTGCGCGTGCGTGCGTGCGTGTGTGTGTGTGCGCATGTGTGCGTGTGTGTGTGTCTGCGTGCGTGCGTGCGTGTGTGTGTGTGTGTGTGTGTGTGCGCACACACATTTGATATTGCGCGTTCTTCCACGGTGTGTGTATTGTCCTGTAGCATTGATTCTGTTGGCTGGCCTATCCATCAGACAGACACACACACAAAGCTGTACTCTACAGAGAGGAGAGGGGTGTAGCCTTGATGTTGTGACTATCTCTCTGCTCTCCTCACCATTATTTACTGTTGGAGCACCTGGATATGCATTCATTAATCAATATGATATTATTCTACCTATGGGTATACAGGCCTAAAGCCAGACTTCATAGAGAGATGAGGGATGGAGGGAGGGAGGCTGGCAGGGACACGGGGGGGGGAAGGCAAGAAGAGAGGGAGAAGGGACGCAGTGAGGGAAGACGGCGGGCGGGAGGACAAGGAGGGAGGGAGGGAGAAAAGGTTCAGGGAACACACACACACTGTTCTGTTCAGCCTCAACACCGTTCAGTATAAACACCGTTACACCGTTCAGTCTCAACACTGTTCAGTATAAACACCATTCAGTCTAAACACTGTTCAGTATAAACACCGGTGTTTATACTGAACGGTGTTTATACTGAACAGTGTTTAGACTGAATGGTGTTCATACTGAATGGTGTTTATACTGAACAGTGTTTATACTGAACGGTGTTTAGACTGAACGGTGTTTAGACTGAACGGTGTTTATACTGAATGGTGTTTATACTGAACGGTGTTTATACTGAACGTTCAGTATAAACACCATTCAGTATAAACACCATTCAGTATAAACACCATTCAGTATAAACACCGTTCAGTCTAAACACCGTTCAGTATAAACACTGTTCAGTATAAATACCGTTCAGTATAAATACTGTACCTCACCACAATCAGAATGAATGGGACATCATTAAAGTGGAATCATGTTCAGAAGCTTTATTTCTATATTAGAAACATGAGATAGAGGGAGACCGTGTGGGACAGCCAAAGGAGATAGAAGGAGACCGTGTGGGAAAGCCAAAGGAGATAGAAGGAGACCGTGTGGGACAGCCAAAGGAGATAGAAGGAGACCGTGTGGGACAGCCAAAGGAGATCGAAGGAGACCGTGTGGGACAGCCAAAGTGGGACAGCCAAAGGAGATAGAAGGAGACCGTGTGGGACAGTCAAAGGAGATAGAAGGAGACAGTGTGGGACAGCCAAAGGAGATAGAAGGAGACCGTGTGGGACAGCCAAAGGAGATAGAAGGAGAGCCAAAGGAGATAGAAGGGACAGCCAAAGGAGATAGAAGGAGACCGTGTGGGACAGCCAAAGGAGATAGAAGGAGACCGTGTGGGACAGCCAAAGGAGATAGAAGGAGACCGTGTGGGACAGCCAAAGGAGATAGAAGGAGACCGTGTGGGACAGCCAAAGGAGATAGAAGGAGACCATGTGGGACAGCCAAAGGAGATAGAAGGAGACCGTGTGGGACAGTCAAAGGAGATAGAAGGAGACAGTGTGGGACAGCCAAAGGAGATAGAAGGAGACCGTGTGGGACAGCCAAAGGAGATAGAAGGAGACCGTGTGGGACAGCCAAAGGAGATAGAAGGAGACCGTGTGGGACAGCCAAAGGAGATAGAAGGAGACCGTGTGGGACAGTCAAAGGAGATAGAAGGAGACCGTGTGGGACAGCCAAAGGAGATAGAAGGAGACCGTGTGGGACAGCCAAAGGAGATAGAAGGAGACAGTGTGGGACAGTCAAAGGAGATAGAAGGAGACCGTGTGTGACAGCCAAAGGAGATAGGAGACAGTGTGGGACAGCCAAAGGAGATAGAAGAAGCCCGTGTGGGAAAGCCAATGAAGATAGAGGTTGTGTCCCATGGCAAAGAAGAATATAACCCCAAACCTCAGGAACATTAAACTGGCATTTGGTTTGGGAATGTTTCCCACTCAACCAAACAAACGCGTATCATGTGAGGAACTTGTGAGTCCCATTAAGGTACAGTGGCTAGTGAAAGTGTTCACCCCCATTGACATTTTTAATATTTTGCTGCCTTACAACTTGTAATTAAAATATATATTTTTTTTTTGGGGGGTGTATCATTTGATTTACACAACATGCCTACCACTTTGAAGATGTAAAATAGTTTTTTATTGTGAAACAAAAAATAAATAAGACAAAAAAACAGAAAACTTGAGCGTGCATAAATATTCAATACATTGTGGAGACACATTTTTTGCAGCAATTACAGTCACACGTCTCTTGGGGTATGTCTCTTTAAAAGCTTGGCACATCGAGCCACTGGGATTTGTTTCCCATTCTTCAAGTTGGATGGGTTCAGCTGGTGTACAGCAATCGGGCCGCCGTCAGGTGGTGAGGGTAGCTAACAACATCTCCACCCCGCTGATCCTCAACACTGGGGCCCCACAAGGGTGCGTTCTGAGCCCTCTCCTGTACTCCCTGTTCACCGACGACTGCGTGGCCACGCACACCTCCAACTCAATCATTAAGTTTGCTGATGACACTACAGTGGTAGGCTTGATTACCAACAACGACGAGACGGCCTACAGAGAGGTGAGGGCCCTCGGAGTGTGGTGTAAGCCAACCGTAAGGCTCTCTAGAGGGTAGTGAGGTCTGCACAACGCATCACCAGGGGCAAACTACCTGCCCTCCAGGACACCTACACCACCCGATGTTACAGGAAGGCCATAAAGATCATCAAGGACAACAACCACCCGAGCCACTGCCTGTTCTCCCCGCTATCATCCAGAAGGCGAGGTCAGTACAGGTGCATCAAAGCTGGGACCGAGAGACTGAAAAAGAAACAGCTTCTATCTCAAGGCCATCAGACTGTTAAACAGCCACCACAGCCACCACAACAGCCACCACTAACATTGTACCATCACTCATTCATATATCTTTATGTACATATTCTTTATAACTTTACACTTGTGTGTATAAGGTAGTAGTTCTGGAATTGTTAGGTTAGATTACTTGTTGGTTATTACTGCATTGTCGGAACTAGAAGCACAAGCATTTCGCTACTCTCGCATTAACATCTGCTAACCATGTGTGTGTGACAAATACATTTTGATTTGATTTTGATTTGATTTGAATCTTCAAGTCTCAATTGGATTGAGGTCTGGGCTTTGACTAGGCCATCCCAAGACATTTGAAAGTTTCCCCTTATTTATTTTATTTGACCTTTATTTAACCAGGCAAGTCAGTTAAGAACACATTCTTATTTTCAATGACGGCCTGGGAACAGTGGGTTAACTGCCCTGTTCAGGGTCAGAACGACAGATTTGTACCTTGTCAGCTCGGGGGTTTGAACTCGCAACCTTCCGGTTACTAGTCCAACGCTCTAACCACTAGGCTACGCTGCCGCCAGCGTGTTGCTTTAGCAGGAAGGCCATAAAGCATTGTTCTGCTGGAAGGTGAACACTCTTTCCAAGGCTGTCCCCCGGCGATTCCAGGCATTCCACGTAAAATACATTCATGATTTCTTATTCGAAGTGGGCGAAGGTTCGTGTGCAAAGTATATGGTTGCTGTAGGTGAGAGTAGTTTCTAAATGTACCAATCTCTGTCCCTCTCTCTCCCTCCCTCTCTATCTCTTCTTTAACAAGCATCAATGTCCTTGTCATTCCACTAGGGACCTGTTTTTGTTTTCAGCATATTACGTCTCCAGTCAATAACCGATGAAAAGTGTGTATGTTTATCTTGTGTTACCATGTAGTTAGATAGTAAATAAATAATTAAACCAATTTGTGTAGTACTGAAGTTTAAGCAAGGCTGTTTTTTTGCAGACGTAAGGAGGTTACGATTGTTCAGTATGATGATATGATATGAGATTACGATTATTAATTTGTATTTTTACAGATGTGATAGGTCAAGACCTTTAGAGTTTCATTCGGGAGATGGAGAACTATTCTGTAACTATGGTAACACTTTAAAAAACTATTCTGTGGTGCCACAAATCCTAATGAGTTCATTCGGGAGATGGTAACACTTTAAAGAACTATTCTGTGGTGCCACAAATCCTAATGAGTTCATTCGGGAGATGGTAACACTTTAAAGAACTATTCTGTGGTGCCACAAATCCTAATGAGTTCATTGATACATGATTCATTGAATTGGTAACAAATAAACATAGTTATGTAATTAGATAAATAACAGTCTTCAGATTGATGTTAAAGTAAAGTCACGACAAAAGGATCCCAAAATGATTGTCAGTTTTATTTGTCATACTTTTTTTCCCCATCACTATGGTTTTTCCTCCACTGACTACACTGAATAATACAGTGTTATATAATGTAGAGTTTTATCTTTTATTTCATGTAAGTGTCTTAATGTTTTCGAATCCCAGAAAGAGTAGCTGCAGGGATCCCTAATAAAATACAAATCACGGCATGTCATCTGACAGCAGTTATGTAGAGTCCTGTTCTCGAGTCCAGCGCAGTAAAAAACGAATTAGCAGCTTCCATTCAGTCAGCGCATGAAATCGCTTCACCAGGACAAATATATACAGTAATTTCTGGAAACATTAATAGAGTATATATTATAGACATGTTTGCATAGTGGTGAATCTATCAGCCTCATGTAGGAGAGTGCACTTTTTGTAGCACACAAAGGGCCAGTGGTGTAGTGGAAGGTAAACACTAAGGGCCAGTAGTGTAGTGGTGTAGTGGAGGGTAAACACTAAGGGTCAGTAGTGTAGTGGAGGGTAAACACTACGGGTCAGTAGTGTAGTGGTGTAGTGGAGGGTAAACACAAAGGGTCAGTGGTGTAGTGGAGGGTAAACACTAAGGGTCAGTAGTGTAGTGGTGTAGTGGAGGGTAAACACAAAGGGTCAGTGGTGTAGTGGTGTAGTGGAGGGTAAACACTAAGGGTCAGTAGTGTAGTGGTGTAGTGGAGGGTAAACACAAAGGGTCAGTGGTGTAGTGGAGGGTAAACACTAAGAGCCAGTAATGTAGTGGAGGGTACACACTAAGGGCCAGTGGTGTAGTGGAGGGTAAACACTAAGGATCAGTGGTGTAGTGGAGGGTAAACACTAAGGGTCAGTGGTGTAGTGGTGTAGTGGAGAGTAAACACTAAGGGCCAGTGTGTTTTGGAGGGTAAACACTAAGGGCCAGTGGTGTAGTGGAGGGTAAACACAAAGGGCCAGTGGTGTAGTGGAGGGTAAACACAAATGGCCAGTGGTGTAGTGGAGGGTAAACACTTAGGGTCAGTGGTGTAGTGGAGGGTAAACACTAAGGGTCAGTGGTGTAGTGGTGTAGTGGAGAGTAAACACTAAGGGCCAGTGGTGTAGTGGAGGGTAAACACAAAGGGCCAGTAGTGTAGTGGAGGGTAAACACAAAGGGCCAGTGGTGTAGTGGAGGGTAAACACTAAGGGCCAGTGGTATAGTGGAGGGTAAACACAAAGGGCCAGTGGTGTAGTGGAGGGTAAACACAAATGGCCAGTGGTGTAGTGGAGGGTAAACACTTAGGGTCAGTGGTGTAGTGGAGAGTAAACACTAAGGGTCAGTGGTGTAGTGGAGGGTAAACACTAGGGGTCAGTGGTGTAGTGGAGGGTAAACACTAAGGGTTAGTGGTGTAGTGGAGGGTAAACACAAATGGCCAGTGGTGTAGTGGAGGGTAAACACAAATGGCCAGTGGTGTAGTGGAGGGTAAACACAAATGGCCAGTGGTGTAGTGGAGGGTAAACACTAAGGGTCAGTGGTGTAGTGGAGGGTAAACACTAAGGGTCAGTGGTGTAGTGGTGTAGTGGAGAGTAAACACTAAGGGCCAGTGGTGTAGTGGAGGGTAAACACTAAGGGTCAGTGGTGTAGTGGTGTAGTGGAGAGTAAACACAAATGACCAGTGGTGTAGTGGAGGGTAAACACTTAGGGTCAGTGGTGTAGTGGAGAGTAAACACTAAGGGTCAGTGGTGTAGTGGAGGGTAAACACTAGGGGTCAGTGGTGTAGTGGAGGGTAAACACTTAGGGTCAGTGGTGTAGTGGAGGGTAAACACTAAGGGTCAGTGGTGTAGTGGATGGTAAACACTAAGGGTCAGTGGTGTAGTGGAGGGTAAACACTACGGGCCAGTGGTGTAGTGGAGGGTAAATACTAGGGGTCAGTGGGGTAGTAGAGGGTAAACACTAAGGGTCAGTGGTGTAGTGGAGGGTAAACACAAAGGGCCAGTGGTGTAGTGGAGGGTAAACACAAATGGCCAGTGGTGTAGTGGAGGGTAAACACAAATGGCCAGTGGTGTAGTGGAGGGTAAACACTTAAGGTCAGTGGTGTAGTGGAGGGTAAACACTAAGGGTCAGTGGTGTAGTGGTGTAGTGGAGAGTAAACACAAATGGCCAGTGGTGTAGTGGAGGGTAAACACTAAGGGTCAGTGGTGTAGTGGAGGGTAAACACTAGGGGTCAGTGGTGTAGTGGAGGGTAAACACTTAGGGTCAGTGGTGTAGTGGAGAGTAAACACTAAGGGCCAGTAGTGTAGTGGTGTAGTGGAGGGTAGACACTAAGGGCCAGTGGTGTAGTGGTGTAGTGGAGGGTAAACACTAAGTGTCAGTGTTGTAGTGGAGGGTAAACACTAAGGGCCAGTAGTGTACTGGAGGGTAAACACTAAGGGCCAGTGGTGTAGTGGAGGGTAAACTCTAAGGGCCAGTGGTGTAGTGGAGGGTAAACACTAAGGGCCAGTAGTGTAGTGGAGGATAAACACTAAGGGCCAGTGGTGTAGTGGAGGGTAAACTCTAAGGGCCAGTAGTGTAGTGGAGGGTAAACGCAGGTATAAACCCTGTACCCACCTTTTTTTAGTGGCATTTCTTATACTCACTTCTTAATCCCTACTGTTGCATTTCAAAAAAGTGGAGGGGAGTTTTACGTCTTTTAACAATGTAGCAATTACAATTACAAAGCACCTGAAATATATTCACACAGTTTCAGCGGAATTACATCTGCATGCAGCCCGAGTGGGTTCTGCCATGGAGCAGCTAACAGAAGAACTACATCGGTAGCCGGTAAAGATGTTTCAACTTATATCAGTAAATGTTAATTAACTAAGACAACCATGGGTATTGAAAAAGTACTGTCCGAAGTGTTGGTTAGTAGGCTATTTGTGATGCACGATTTTTATCATGTGCTGTTTACGTTTAAAGTTGAACTAACAGCGTATTAACTACTTTGCAGATATGAAACAAACACGTTTAAAGTTGAACTAACAGCGTATTAACTACTTTGCAGATATGAAACAAACACGTTTAAAGTTGAACTAACAGCGTATTAACTACTTTGCAGATATGAAACAAACACGTTTAAAGTTTTGAACTAACAGCGTATTAACTACTTTGCAGATATGAAACAAACAGAATCATAAATATCAGTAAAACAAATATATTACATTTCCCAGTTTTAAGCTACAAAATCAACTTTATGAGAAGTTTAAAAAAAAAAAGGTTATATTTGCTTCAACGTTCCATGACGTACAATATTCTGAATAGAAACGGACAACTATGGATAAGGCTGGGAATGTCAATACAATCAACCTAGCAATGATCACAAGTCAGTCATAGCATGGCTAATAGGCTAGCATATCTATTTATGCAGGTCTTTATGTAGCAAGATGAAATCACGGAGCCTGACTAGCTAGCTGCTGGGAGGATGTCAAGCCGTTTAAAGAGTGGATGAGTGACTGACTGTTTGCCCTCGTATCGTTTTTCGGAGGCTACACACAGCAAGAGGTGGAGGTGTCATTTGGTTAGCTAGCAAGAACTTGAACGACTGTTATTCAGTTAGCATATCTCTTGCGTTTGCAAATCCACTCTTGCTATCTACTCTGATTTCAGAGCACTCTCATCTAAAGTGTTCCAGAGGGCAGAACAACTGCGGAATTTACGAACGTGCAACACTTGCTGAATGTTAAAGACATTGACAAAAAAATAGTAATCGTTAGTCAAGAACAATCTAGATAACATGTAAACAGCCAAATCAGCTCTGTTATGGCAAGTAAAATGGTCAGAATGAGGTGCTCTCTCATTTGTGTCTGGAAGTAGTTAGCTAGCTAGCCAACTTTAGCCAGTTAACTTGGAAAGATTTTAGCTCCTATTGCTCTGGCTAGCATTAGTTGTTGATCTTGTTGTTGTTGACGTGCGTAGCTGAGGGAAAGAAAGAGTCTATTATTATCGTGGTTGTTTGATCAATGGGGACTGCAAAGTTCCCTAATGTAACAGGACTCCTGTGGTGTTGACATATTTGCAGAAATGTATTTGTGGCTTTTGGTGAATGTGTTCTAATGATCTAAAGTCACGCTGTTGCTACTGCCTGTAAACACACAGTCCAGTTCATAGTGAATGATGACAGGTCCTACTTGCCTGTAAACACACAGTCCAGTTCATAGTGAATGATGACAGGCCCTACTGCCTGTAAACACACAGTCCAGTTCATAGTGAATGATGACAGGCCCTACTGCCTGTAATCACACAGTCCAGTTCATAGTGAATGATGACAGGCCCTACTGCCTGTAAACACACAGTCCAGTTCAGAGTGAATGATGACAGGCCCTACTGCCTGTAAACACACAGTCCAGTTCATAGTGAATGATGACAGGCCCTACTGCCTGTAAACACACAGTCCAGTTCATAGTGAATGATGCCAGGCCCATGAGGCAAATGGCTTGTTTGTATAAAGGCCTACTGTATCTCTGATTGTATATAGCCCACCGGTCTGTATAGACTCGGTCCTGGAAGAGACAGATGGTTTTATTCAGTTGTATTTATTGCAGTGCCTATTCATTTTCCAATCACACGGCCGCTTTCCCACAATTTAATCCTTATAGAATTTTCACAAATGCCTCAGTATACGTAATTCCAAAACATTAAAAAAATGTATGAAAAAGTGAAAATTACCACATCTAAGTGGTCGCTTGTTACCAGAGAGAGGATCATTCATCCTAGCTACCGGAGAGAGGATCATTCATTCTAGCTACCAGAGAGAGGAACATTCATCCTAGCAACCAGAGAGAGGAACATTCATCCTAGCTACCAGAGAGAGGATCATTCATCCTAGCAACCAGAGAGAGGAACATTCATCCTAGCTACCAGAGAGAGGATCATTCATCCTAGCTACTCGAAAGAATATTTGTTTCATGGTCACAGTGTATCAAATCAAATTCTCTTGGTCAGTTACACATGGTTAGCAGTACATACATGTATGTGGACGAGCGATGCGGCATAGGCAAGATGCAGTAGATGTTATTGAGTATAGTATATACATATGAGATGAGTAATGTAGGATATGTAAACATTATTTAAAGTGACTAGTGATACCTTTATTTAATCCATGTATTAAAGTGGCCAGTGATTTGAGTCAGTATGTTGGCAGCTGCCTCTCTGTGTTATTGATGGCTGTTTAACAGTCTGATGGCCTTGAGATAGAAGCTGTTTTTCAGTCTCTCGTTCCCAGCTTTGATGCACCTGTACCGACCTCGCCTTCTGGGTGGTAGCAGGGTGCACAGGCAGTGGCTCGGGTGGTTGTTGTCCTTGATGATCTTTTTGGCCTTCCTGATACTTCCGGTGGTGTAGGTGTCCAGGAGGGCAGGTAGTTTGCCCCCGGTGATGCGTTGTGCAGACCTCACTACCCTCTGGAGAGCCCTACGGTTGTGGGCGGTGCAGTTGCCATACCAGGTGGTGATACAGCCCGACAGGATGCTCTCGATTGTGCAACTGTAAAAGTTTGTGACTGTTTTAGGTGTCAATTCGCATTTCTTCAGCCTCCTGAGGTTGAAGAGGCGCTGCTGCGCCTTCTTCACCACGCTGTCTGTGTGGGTGGACCATTTCAGTTTGTCGTTGATGTGTACGCCGAGGAACTTAAAACTTACCACCCTCTACACTACTGTCCTGTTGATGTGGGTGGGTGGGGGGGGTGCTCCTTCTGCTGATTCCTGAAGTCCATGATCATCTCCTTTGTTGGCAAACATCTGATGCCCATGCAAGCTTGTTTTTATTATATTGTTCTCTGTTCAATGCAACAATTTAAAAAAATGAGTGCTAACCTAAATACCCATCTAGGCATAATCCACACTTGTGACCCTAATTTCAGATTTTTTTTGTAACCTGCCAAACCCCTTGCAACATTGAAACTAATGCGTCCCTGCCTGGTACGGCAACTGCTTGGCATCCTACCGTAAGGCACTACAGAGGGTGCTGCCCAGTGCATCTCTGGGACCAAGCTTCCTGTAATGCAGTACCTCTATACTCACTGTCAGACTCCTAATTGACAGGGACATGATCCTCAAATTCAGAAAGTTCTTCATCTTCCAAAGGGGAAAGTGCACCTTCCAAACTAGCTTCTCTCTCTGAAGACTCTCCTTCCAAACTAGCTTCTCTCTCTGAAGACTCTCCTTCCAAACTAGCTTCTCTCTCTGAAGACTCTCCTTCCAAACCAGCTTCTCTCTCTGAGGACTCTCCTTCCAAACCAGCTTCTCTCTCTGAGGACTCTCCTTCCAAACCAGCTTCTCTCTCTGAAGACTCTCCTTCCAAACCAGCTTCTCTCTCTGAGGACTCTCCTTCCAAACTAGCTCTCTCTCCTTCCAAACCAGCTTCTCTCTGAGGACTCTCCTTCCAAACCAGCTTCTCTCTCTGAGGACTCTCCTTCCAAACCAGCTTCTCTCTCTGAGGACTCTCCTTCCAAACCAGCTTCTCTCTCTGAAGACTCTCCTTCCAAACCAGCTTCTCTCTCTGAAGACTCTCCTTCCAAACCAGCTTCTCTCTCTGAAGACTCTCCTTCCAAACCAGCTTCTCTCTTCCAAACCACTCTCCTTCCAAACCAGCTTCTCTCTCTGAAGACTCTCCTTCCACACTAGCTTCTCTCTCTGAAGACTCTCCTTCCAAACGAGCTTCTCTCTCTGAAGAATCTCCTTCCAAACCAGCTTCTCTCTCTGAAGACTCTCCTTCCAAACCAGCTTCTCTCTCTGAAGACTCTCCTTCCACACTAGCTTCTCTCTCTGAAGACTCTCCTTCCAAACCAGCTTCTCTCTCTGAAAACTCTCCTTCCAAACCAGCTTCTCTCTCTGAAGACTCTCCTTCCACACTAGCTTCTCTCTCTGAAGACTCTCCTTCCAAACGAGCTTCTCTCTCTGAAGAATCTCCTTCCAAACCAGCTTCTCTCTCTGAAGACTCTCCTTCCACACTAGCTTCTCTCTCTGAAGACTCTCCTTCCAAACGAGCTTCTCTCTCTGAAGAATCTCCTTCCAAACCAGCTTCTCTCTCTGAAGACTCTCCTTCCAAACCAGCTTCTCTCTCTGAAAACTCTCCTTCCACACTAGCTTCTCTCTCTGAAGAATCTCCTTCCAAAAGAGCTTCTCTCTCTGAAGAATCTCCTTCCAAACCAGCTTCTCTCTCTGAAGACTCTCCTTCCAAACCAGCTTCTCTCTCTGAAGACTCTCCTTCCACACTAGCTTCTCTCTCTGAAGACTCTCCTTCCAAACCAGCTTCTCTCTCTGAGGACTCTCCTTCCAAACCAGCTTCTCTCTCTGAAGACTCTCCTTCCAAACCAGCTTCTCTCTCTGAAGACTCTCCTTCCAAACCAGCTTCTCTCTCTGAAGACTCTCCTTCCACACTAGCTTCTCTCTCTGAAATTAATGTTTTTTAAGGCCCTCTGAGGAGAGATTATTTTTGCCATACTGATTGATTGTGGTAAGGAGCCACACATGAAAAGCTATTTATTTGTTGTGTCCATCCCCCGATTTGCACCCGACTGGGGTAGATTGTGGGAAAATACAGATTTTTTTTTTCACAATGTATTAAAATAATTTATCGAAATAATGTATTGTTTTAACATTGTGCAGGTTCCTGCAAGACATTGTGTAGTTTCACACACTACAAAGGCTAAAGAGTGGGATAAAAGTGGGAGACAGGCAGACAGGCAGGGAGACAGACAGACAGGCAGGGAGACAGGCAGACAGACAGACAGGCAGGGAGACAGACAGGCAGGCAGGGAGATAGACAGACAGGCAGGAAGATAGACAGACAGGCAGGGAGACAGACAGGCAGGCAGGGAGATAGACAGACAGGCAGGGAGATAGATAGACAGACAGGCAGGGAGACAGACAGGTATGGAGTCAGACAGGGAGACAGGTAGACAGGCAGGGAGTCAGACAGAGAGACAGACAGGTTCTTGGTGCTATGTTGAAACATCAGGCCCAGGGAGGAGGAAGACAGAGTGAAGGCACACAGCAAACCTTTTTGTTTCATCTTTACTTATTTTCACCTACACACACACTTTTCCACACTTGTATTACTCTCTGGTAACCACATATGTAATATAAATGTGTAGGGGGGTGCACAGTGTGCACTCAATAAAAATGTGTTATTTTAAATGTTATTCACAGAAAATGAGCCAAGGCCAATGAGTCTCAGGTTGAAAAGATCATTAATTGTATACTTTTACTTTAATGAAACATTGAAAATGGGTCCAACAGACCAGAACACCACACAAGGGTTAACTAGCTGGCCAACAGTTATATGCTATATGTATCCGTTCACTGTTGGCCAGTTTTGTCACGCCCCTCTTCCCTCAACTTTTTAATTACGCCGACAAACACATCGTTGCTCGTTGTGAATTCAGTGATCTTCTGTATACTCCATGCCAGAATGAGAGGGGGGGATATGTTGGTTTAAAACAGCTCTGAGTCAAGCGTAGCTGCTAACATTAATCCAATATTCTTAGCCATTCATGTTTTTCACTGAACCATAAAAAGTCCCATAGATCTGACGATCGGTTCTGTTTTCGTTGAATTCCCAAACTCACACAGTATCCCTTTTTCTGCCCGCCAGTCATTGAAGCAGGTAAGGGCCCACTGCATTGGTTTCACAGTGTTCTGATAAGGGTAAGGGCCCACTTGGTTGGTTTCACAGTGTTCTGATAAGGATAAGGGCCCACTTGGTTGGTTTCACAGTGTTCTGATAAGGGCCCACTTGGTTGGTTTCACAGTGTTCTGGTAAGGGCCCACTTGGTTGGTTTCACAGTGTTCTGATAAGGGTAAGGGCCCACTTGGTTGGTTTCACAGTGTTCTGATAAGGGCCCACTTGGTTGGTTTCACAGTGTTCTGGTAAGGGCCCACTTTGTTTGGTTTCACAGAGTCATGACGTTGGCCTGAGGGGTAGGTTTATGACAGTCATAAATACCTCTTCCCACCATTTTCCTCTCTCTACCCTACTGATGTTACATTTGCAAACCCATTGGTTAACATAGAGATTCTGGGAACATCAGAAGGTGGGGGGAAATTAACTATATTCTGGTAATCTGACCAATGGAACATATGTGGTGGTACTTAATGAATATGATGTCAGTTCGGTTCATCTGAGACATTCTCATCAATGATAAGATGACATAAACAGTGGAAAGTCTACACATCAGAGTTATCGGATTTACATGGAATTGCTGTTCAATTTAAATGTTTGAATATAAAATTATTGGGGAAAAGATTAAATCTAATTTTAGCTTCCAAATGAGAGCTTTGGAGTTTCATAAGGTTAGGGCTCTGCTCAATCAGTGGCCCAACCCTGTGAAGGGACATGGGTTATAAAACTTTTCAAACACACCCTTCTCGCTCCACGACATAAAGCCTTCACGAAAACGTGACCTCCTGTTCCAATGATGTGAGGACGACGGTCCGATGTCAGAATGGTTCAGATAATAACTACAGAACGAAGCCAACATCAGCGTGAGCTTTGGTTGCAAATTGTATGAACTTTGAACTCTTATTCCCTACAGAAGTGATACCTCCTTGACCTTGAGTTAAGAACAGCAGCTGCAAACAAGGTTTTGGAAGGAACAGACAGAGTGTCCTGTCTATCACACAACGACGTTACTAGAATGTATCCAATTGACCACTAGTGACATTCTTCAAAGGACAAAGGACTCGGTTTGGCAACACGGCCTTCCATCTACCACCAACCTACCAGAGCGCAGCTCAGAGGAAATATTTATTGCATTTTCCTTTTCCAAATGGGTGGTAATTTAGAATGCATAAAATACTGAATTTACGATAGCATAGCTTCTTCCTTTGGTCCTCAGTCTTCCCGCTCTTTCCCAGCCCTTTTCTTTTGTGTAAGCAGCTGTCATATCTGTTCCGCCCGCTAGGTACGTTTTCCTTTATGACGTAATTTGTATTCAAGGTTTGATTAATTCTGTGTATATGTCATTCTGTGTGATTAGTTAGGTATTTAGTAAATACATAATGAAACCCAATTTTGTATTGCCGATTCAACTTGTTAGCCAGGGTTCGTGAAGAATTTACAACTTTCAGATGAGACTGAATTAAGGTGACGATTATAATTGACTGCTGTAAATACTCATATTACTAGGTCTCCAAGAGTTTATTCGGAAGATAACAGCTCTGCAAATATTACTAGATATTTAAGAGTTTATTACTGATCCACAACGACCAGGATCGTGGTGTTCCCCTTTGAGGGAGGAAGTCCACCGACAGGTGTGACCAAGGCCGCTATGGAACGTGGAGGGGCTGTAACTTCCCTCTGGGCAGGTGTCTAGGAGCCTTACACTGGGCGCACACCAAACAGGAGGAGACATAAACCCTCACGTCCTTAGCCAAGGTAGGCCACCAGCACTTTCCCCTAAGATCCCGCACCGTCCTATCAATCCCTGCATGACCAGAGGAGGGTAGAGTGTTGGCCCACCTGATCAATCCATAACGAACACCAAGTTGAACCCAATTTTGTTTTTAACATTGACCTTCCCTCCCTCCCTCCCTCCCTCCCTCCCTCCCTCCCTCCCTCCCTCCCTCCCTCCCTCCCTCCCTCCCTCCCTCCCTCCCTCCCTCCCTCCCTCCGCTCAACAAGCCCTCTGAATACTTATTTTGACACTGTTTAAAGCACTGCATAGATCACACTGCATAGATCACACTGCATAGATCACACTGCAGCACTGACACATGGATGGATGGATGTCTGGAGGGAGGCAGGGAGGCAGGGAGGCAGGCAGGCAGGCAGGCAGGCAGGCAGGCAGGCAGGCAGGCAGGCAGGCAGGCAGGGAGGGAGGGAGGAGGGAGGGAGGGAGGGAGGGAGGGAGGGAGGGAGGGAGGGAGGGAGGGGGAGGGAGGGAGGGAGGGAGGGAGGGAGGGAGGGAGGGAGGGAGGGAGGGAGGGAGGGAGGGAGGGAGGGAGGGGTTTATGGATGGATGGATGGATGGATGGATGGATGAATGGAGAGAAGGGGGAAAGGAGAGGAGTGGTTTAGTGTAGACCATTAAAATGCCATGATGGTTAAAGTATGGCCGTCTGCTCCTAAATCTAAGTATATAATTGGTTGATCCTGTACACGGCACACGTTTCTAGAACAAAGGTCAAAACACAGTTTCCTCTCCAACTATTCTCTCTTTCTCTACCTCTTCTGTTCACTCACTTTCTCTCTATTAGTTCTCTATTTCCCTTTTCCCTCGTGTCATCAACACTGCCCAGAACCTTTAAACGTTTAGGCAACGCTCCGAGCCTGCTTGGTGTTACAGTAAGTCCCATGCAAAAGCCTCAAGTTATGTCAATGACATGATTTATACGACACAGTTCATAAAGATTACAAGGCAATAGCTTTTGTATGCTTCATTGATTTCCAGAAAGCTGGTAAAGAGGCATCTTTCAGCCTATAGTTTGATAAAGACAGGGGTTGATGGGAAATGCTAAGTATCCTCCTATAGGGAGTAAGACATGATGATGACATGCTAAGTATATACTAATATACATATAATATATATATCATTATCTACCTATATACTAATTATATTATTTTAATTATCTAAGTATTTTATTTATGGAGTAAAACATGTATTTATATATATTTACCTTTATTTAACTAGACGGGTCAGTTAAGAACAAATTCTTATTTTCAATGACGGCCTAGGAACAGTGGGTTTAACTGCCTGTTCAGGGGCAAAACAACATATTTGTACCTTGTCAGCTCAGGGGTTTGAACTTGCAACCTTTTGGTCACTGGCACAATACTCCATTCACTAGACTAGCGATGATGACATGCTAAGTACATACTGATGATGACATGCTAAGTACATACTGATGATGACATGCTAAGTATTTACTGATGATGACATGCTAAGTATTTACTGATGATGACATGCTAAGTATTTACTGATGATGACATGCTAAGTATTTACTGATGATGACATGCTAAGTATTTACTGATGATGACATGCTAAGTATTTACTGATGATGACATGCTAAGTATTTACTGATGATGATGATGATGACATGCTAAGTATTTACTGATGATGACATGCTAAGTACATACTGATGATGACATGCTAAGTACATACTGATGATGACATGCTAAGTATTTACTGATGATGACATGCTAAGTACATACTGATGATGACATGCTAAGTATTTACTGATGATGATGATGATGATGATGACATGCTAAGTATTTACTGATGATGATGATGATGACATGCTAAGTATTTACTGATGATGACATGCTAAGTATTTACTGATGATGATGATGATGACATGCTAAGTACATACTGATGATGACATGCAAAGTACATACTGATGATGACATGCTAAGTATTTACTGATGATGATGATGATGACATGCTAAGTATTTACTGATGATGATGATGATGACATGCTAAGTACATACTGATGATGACATGCTAAGTATTTACTGATGATGACATGCTAAGTACATACTGATGATGACATGCTAAGTATTTACTGATGATGACATGCTAAGTATTTACTGATGATGACATGCTAAGTATTTACTGATGATGACATGCTAAGTATTTACTGATGATGATGATGATGACATGCTAAGTAGATACTGATGATGACATGCTAAGTATTTACTGATGATGATGATGATGATGATGATGACATGCTAAGTATTTACTGATGATGATGATGATGACATGCTAAGTATTTACTGATGATGACATGCTAAGTATTTACTGATGATGATGATGATGACATGCTAACTACATACTGATGATGACATGCAAAGTACATACTGATGATGACATGCTAAGTATTTACTGATGATGATGATGATGACATGCTAAGTATTTACTGATGATGATGATGATGATGACATGCTAAGTACATACTGATGATGACATGCTAAGTATTTACTGATGATGACATGCTAAGTATTTACTGATGATGACATGCTAAGTATTTACTGATGATGATGATGATGACATGCTAAGTAGATACTGATGATGACATGCTAAGTATTTACTGATGATGATGATGATGATGATGATGATGATGATGACATGCTAAGTATTTACTGATGATGATGATGATGACATGCTAAGTATTTACTGATGATGACATGCTAAGTACATACTGATGATGACATGCTAAGTATTTACTGATGATGACATGCTAAGTATTTACTGATGATGACATGCTAAGTATTTACTAATGATGATGATGATGACATGCTAAGTATTTACTGATGATGACATGCTAAGTATTTACTGATGATGACATGCTAAGTATTTACTAATATAAATATGTAATATTATATATACATACGTATTTTCCTATATACTGATGGTATTATTTTGATACCAGAAACAGACCTGCGGAACATGTTTTTATGTGCAGTCAATAAACAAACTCATGATCAACCAGACAAAAAATACACAGATTATGAACTTTAGAGATCCAGGGACTAAGAGAAGAGTTCTTCGGTTTTGTTTTGGTGAAGAAATTATTGAGTTTACCAGCAATTATAAATATTTGGGGGTCTTTAATTTGATGAACATATTACCTTTCTATATGAAACATCTGTCCTGGCCGACTCAGCATGTAGAGATCTTGGGGTAGTTATAGGAAAAACAAAACGCTTTGAAGATATTAGTTATGCTGCGTATTCCAAACGGTATCAGACATGTCCTGTTCTGGACTACTCAGCAGGAGCGTGTGGTAGTAACGGGTATCTCAACAAACGTGTCAATAACAAGGCAATACGCAATTGTTTAGGTATCCACATGTTGGCGACTGCACCTGCAATAACCGGGGACATTGGCTAGGAAACCCTGTGAGGTGTAATGGAAGGGATGTATGGTGAGACTCTGGAACACACTGTTGGAGAAGACAACTGCCAGAATAGCCGGTACATTTTTCATTAGGATCTAACCATATGGGGAGCAACCAAAATGTCTGATCTTTTCCAACAGTCTGAATGTGAAAAGTTGTACGAAAACCAAATTAAGGGAGACATAGAATAAACAAATGAAATATGAAATGAAATGGTTGAAGGAGAATCATCATAATGCCAGATGAGAATGTTTTGATTAAAGGTGAAGATGTGTGTGAGTGGTGTATTATGTCTAATCTACGACTCCCGGCCCACAACAAGGAGTCGCTAGAGCACAAGACAAGGAAATCCTGGACGGGCATACCCCCGCCTAATGACGCCTTGCCCGATGGTTCTCCTGGTAACGGCCGGCTGTGACACAGCCTGGGATCGAACCCGAGAACGTTACGGGGCCTCAGTCCGTGAAGCCACTCGGGACGTAATGGTTGCCCACTGGCAATTTGACACAAATATGTAATTTAATTCATTCAAAATGTAATTAATTCATGGCATAACATTTATGACTATTTCTGAATAAAATGTTTTTGTTTTGTGAGAATCCATTTTGAATTCATGCTGTAACACAACACTATGTGTCAAGGGATGTGGAAACTTTCTGAACTTTCTCATTAAACCTCCTGGTCGCACAGCTAAATATTTCATCACACTTTAGAGTCTTATGCGTGTGTTAGTGTAGTTTTGTGTTCGTCCTCCTCTTTAACAATGAGATGATGCCAAGGCCCCAGGCCACTCAAGTCTCCGCCCTGATGAACCCCCCTCGGCAACGGGGGAATATTTAAATATTCAACAGCATAATTCAATATTGAACAGATGAAATTGTGATTGGCTGTTTTAGGAGGAAGCTGATGGGATATGCAGGGGTTGTTGAACACACGTTACCCATACAAACACAATATAAGCACACACACAAACACATAATGCAGTATATGCAGTATATGGGTATGGGCTTGCAAAGTTAACTTAATGATGACAAAACAACAAAGCCCATCAGTCTGTTATACTACAGTCCCCCATCAGTCTGTTATATTACAGTCCCCCCCATCAGTCTGTTATACTACAGTCCCCCCCCATCAGTCTGTTATATTACAGTCCCCCCATCAGTCTGTTATACTACAGTCCCCCATCAGTCTGTTATACATCAGTCAGTCCCCCATCAGTCTGTTATACTACAGTCCCCCATCAGTCTGTTATACTACAGTCCCCCCATCAGTCTGTTATACTACAGTCCCCCCCATCAGTCTGTTATACTACAGTCCCCCATCAGTCTGTTATACTACAGTCCCCCATCAGTCTGTTATATTACAGTCCCCCATCAGTCTGTTATACTACAGTCCCCCATCAGTCTGTTATACTACAGTCAGTCTGTTATACTACAGTCCCCCATCAGTCTGTTATACTACAGTCCCCATCAGTCCCCCCATCAGTCTGTTATAGTCTGTTATACTACAGTCCCCCATCAGTCTGTTATATTACAGTCCCCCATCAGTCTGTTATACTACAGTCCCCCATCAGTCTGTTATACTACAGTCCCCCATCAGTCTGTTATACTACAGTCCCCCATCAGTCTGTTATACTACAGTCCCCCCCATCAGTCTGTTATATTTACAGTCCCCCATCAGTCTGTTATAAACCCCCATCAGTCTGTTCAGTCTGTTATAACAGTCCCCCATCAGTCTGTTATACTACAGTCCCCCATCAACTTTCTGACAACAGTTTTTTACAGTCCCCCCCATCAGTAGTAAAAACAGTGGCGGTCCACCCCCATCAGTCTGTTATACCAGTCCCCCCACAGTCTGGGGCTCTCCCCCATGGCCAGTCTGCTACTGGTGGGGAGCAGGGTGGTGGGGGAAGAAATAAGAGGAAAATCCGGGAATCGTCCAATTACATTTCTGGAAAACTAGGGAATATTGGTAAATGTAAATGTAAACAACGTTATGCAGTACATAGATATCACTAGTACAGATGTGATATCAAGGTTTTATCTGTTCAAACACACAGATGATAGAAACTAGTGATTAGTAATATCACCTCAGACCAGAGACTCACACAGCCTCAGAATAAGGAAGTAAGCCTTGTTTGAGCCAGAACGGTCCTCTCAGACATGAGAGATGGCTGTGTTGCTGTAAATGTTGTGTTTTTGAGTTGTGTGATCAGTGTAGCATGAGCGACACACACACACACACACACACACACACACACACACACACACACACACACACACACACACACACACACACACACACACACACACACACACACACACACACACACACACACACACACACACACACACACACACACACACACACACACACCACTTAGTACACAGGGACAGGGCCAACACATACACACACACCACTTAGTGGACAGGGACAGGGCCAACACATACACACACACCACTTAGTACACAGGGACAGGGCCAACACATACACACACACCACTTAGTACACAGGGACAGGGACAGGGCCAACACATACACACACACCACTTAGTACACAGGGACAGGGCCAACACATACACACACACCACTTAGTACACAGGGACAGGGCCAACACATACACACACACCACTTAGTACACAGGGACAGGGCCAACACATACACACACACCACTTAGTACACAGGGACAGGGCCAACACATACACACACACCACTTAGTACACAGGGACAGGGCCAACACATACACACACACCACTTAGTACACAGGGACAGGGCCAACACACACACCACTTAGTACACAGGGACAGGGCCAACACAGTACACAGGGACAGGGCCAACACACACACCACTTAGTACACAGGGACAGGGCCAACACATACACCACTTAGTACACAGGGACAGGGCCAACACACACACCACTTAGTACACAGGGACAGGGCCAACACATACACACACACCACTTAGTACACAGGGACAGGGCCAACACATACACACACACCACTTAGTACACAGGGACAGGGCCAACACATACACACACACCACTTAGTACACAGGGACAGGGCCAACACATACACACACACCACTTAGTACACAGGGACAGGGCCAACACATACACACACACCACTTAGTACACAGGGACAGGGCCAACACATACACACACACCACTTAGTACACAGGGACAGGGCCAACACATACACACACACCACTTAGTACACAGGGACAGGGCCAACACACACACCACTTAGTACACAGGGACAGGGCCAACACATACACCACTTAGTACACAGGGACAGGGCCAACACACACACCACTTAGTACACAGGGACAGGGCCAACACAGGGACAGTCTGGCCAACACACACCACTTAGTACACAGGGACAGGGCCAACACATACACACACACCACTTAGTACACAGGGACAGGGCCAACACATACACACACACCACTTAGTACACAGGGACAGGGCCAACACATACACACACACCACTTAGTACACAGGGACAGGGCCAACACATACACACACACCACTTAGTACACAGGGTCAGGGCTAACACATACACACACACCACTTAGTGGACAGGGACAGGGCCAACACATACACACACACCACTTAGTACACAGGGACAGGGCCAACACACACACCACTTAGTACACAGGGACAGGGCCAACACATACACACACACCACTTAGTGGACAGGGACAGGGCCAACACATACACACACGCTCTGTCCCACTGTCCATGTCCGGAAGCTCTGTCCCACTGTCCGTGTCCCAAAGCTCTGTCCCACAGTCTGTGTCCCAAAGCTCTGTCCCTCTGTCTGTGTCCCGAAGCTCTGTCCCACTGTCCGTGTCCCAAAGCTCTGTCCCACTGTCTGTGTCCCGAAGCTCTGTCCCACTGTCTGTGTCCCAAAGCTCTGTCCCACTGTCCGTGTCCCAAAGCTCTGTCCCTCTGTCTGTGTCCCGAAGCTCTGTCCCACAGTCTGTGTCCCAAAGCTCTGTCCCACTGTCCATGTCCCAAAGCTCTGTCCCACTGTCCATGTCCCGAAGCTATCTCCCACAGTCCGTGTCCCAAAGCTCTGATCCGCTGTCTGTGTCCCGAAGTGACATTGGGTATTGCACTCTGACTCCAATAACAATAAAAACAAGCACAGTGTTACACACACACACACACACACACACACACACACACACACACACACACACACAGTCATCACACATTCACACACAGACACACACACACACACACACACATTCAGTCACACACATTCACATCACACACACACACATTCAGTCACACACACACACACACACACACATGCAAACAGATAAACACACAAACTTTATTCACTATATTCAGTCATCAGTCCAGATCACTATATTCAGTCATCATTACAGATCCCTATATTCAGTCATCATTACAGATCCCTATTATAGTCATCAGTCCAGATCACTATATTCAGTCGTCAGTCCAGATCCCTATATTCAGTCATCATTACAGATCCCTATATTCAGTCATCAGTCCAGATCACTATATTCAGTCATCATTACAGATCCCTATATTCAGTCATCAGTCCAGATCACTATATTCAGTCATCATTACAGATCCCTATTATAGTCATCAGTCCAGATCACTATATTCAGTCATCAGTCCAGATCCCTATATTCAGTCATCATTACAGATCCCTATATTCAGTCATCAGTCCAGATCCCTATATTCAGTCATCATTACAGATCACTATATTCAGTCATCATTACAGATCCCTATATTCAGTCATCAGTCCAGATCACTATATTCAGTCATCATTACAAATCCCTATACTCAGTCATCAGTCCAGATCCCTATATTCAGTCATCAGTCCAGATCACTATATTCAGTCATCATTACAGATCCCTATATTCAGTCATCATTACAGATCCCTATATTCAGTCATCATTACAGATCCCTATATTCAGTCATCATTACAGATCCCTATATTCAGTCATCAGTCCAGATCCCTATATTCAGTCATCAGTCCAGATCACTATATTCAGTCATCAGTCCAGATCCCTATATTCAGTCATCAGTCCAGATCCCTAAATTCAGTCATCAGTCCAGATCCCTATATTCAGTCATCAGTCCAGATCCCTATATTCAGTCATCAGTCCAGATCCCTATACTCAGTCGTCAGTCCAGATCCCTATATTCAGTCATCATTCCAGATCCCTATATTCAGTCATCAGTCCAGATCCCTATATTCAGTCATCAGTCCAGATCCCTATATTCAGTCATCCAGTCCAGATCCCTATATTCAGTCATCAGTCCAGATCCCTATATTCAGTCATCAGTCCAGATCCCTATACTCAGTCTATATTCAGTCCAGATCCCTATATTCAGTCATCATTCCAGATCCCTATATTCAGTCATCATTACAGATCCCTATATTCAGTCATCAGTCCAGATCCCTATATTCAGTCATCATTACAGATCCCTATATTCAGTCATCATTACAGATCCCTATATTCAGTCATCATTACAGATCACTATATTCAGTCATCATTACAGATCACTATATTCAGTCATCATTACAGATCCCTATATTCAGTCATCATTACAGATCCCTATATTCAGTCATCATTACAGATCCCTATATTCAGTCATCATTACAGATCCCTATATTGAGTCATCATTACAGATCCCTATATTGAGTCATCATTACAGATCCCTATATTCAGTCATCAGTCCAGATCCCTATATTCAGTCATCATTACAGATCCCTATATTCAGTCATCAGTCCAGATCCCTATATTCAGTCATCAGTCCAGATCCCTATATTCAGTCATCAGTCCAGATCCCTATATTCAGTCATCAGTCCAGATCCCTATATTCAGTCATCAGTCCAGATCCCTATATTCATTCATCAGTCCAGATCCCTATATTCAGTCATCAGTCCAGATCCCTATATTCAGTCATCAGTCCAGATCCCTATATTCAGTCATCATTACAGATCCCTATATTCAGTCATCATTACAGATCCCTATATTCAGTCATCATTACAGATCACTATATTCAGTCATCATTACAGATCACTATATTCAGTCATCATTACAGATCCCTATATTCAGTCATCATTACAGATCCCTATATTGAGTCATCATTACAGATCCCTATATTCAGTCATCATTACAGATCCCTATATTGAGTCATCATTACAGATCCCTATATTGAGTCATCATTACAGATCCCTATATTCAGTCATCAGTCCAGATCCCTATATTCAGTCATCAGTCCAGATCCCTATATTCAGTCATCAGTCCAGATCCCTATATTCAGTCATCAGTCCAGATCCCTATATTCAGTCATCAGTCCAGATCCCTATATTCAGTCATCAGTCCAGATCCCTATATTCAGTCATCAGTCCAGATCCCTATATTCATTCATCAGTCCAGATACCTATATCAATAAGTTTTCAACTCCTTTGTTATGTATCATCAAAATAAGTTCAGAAGAAAACATTTGCCACCAAGTCACGTAATAAGTTGCCTGGACTCACTCTGTGTTTACTCTGAATGACTACCTCATCTCAGTAACCCACACATACAATTATCTGTAATGACCCTCAGTCGAACAGTGAATTTCAAACACAGATTCAACCACAAAGACCAGGGAGGTTTTCCAACGCCTCACAAAGAAGGGCACCTATTGGTAGATGGGTGAAAGAAAAGAAAGAAGACATTGAATATTCCTTGAGCATGGTGACGTTATTAATTACACTTTGGATGGTGTATCAATACACCCAGTCACTACAAAGGTACAGTTGCTGGAGAGGAAGGAAAGCTCCCAGGGATTTCACAATGAGCCCAAAGGTGTCACTCCCTGGTCGAAGTATTTTGTGTTTATCTTTATGTATTGGGTAAGGCCAGGGTGTGGCATGGGTTTTTGTATGTGGGTGTGTGTATATTGCGATTGTAGCTAGTGGGGTGATCTAGCAAAGTCTATGGCTGTCTGGAGTGGTTCTCAATCAGAGGCAGGTGTTTATCGTTGTATCTGATTGGGAACCATATTTAGGCAGCCATATTCTTTGAGTTTGTCGTGGGTGATTGTCCTTATTCCTGTCTGTGTTAGTTTTCACTAGTATAGGCTGTTTCGGTTTTCGTTACGTTTAATGTTTCGTAGTGTTTGTGTTATTTCGTGTTTACGTTTGTTTGATTAAAATTGGATCGCAATCTACACGCGTTTTGGTCCGACTCTCCTTCACCACACCTAGAAAACTGACACCCACCACCAACGGACCAAGCAGCGTGTCAACAGGCAGGAGCCACAGGATAGATGGACGTGGGAGGACGAACTGGAAGGTAAAGGACCCTGGGCTCAGCCTGGAGAATATCGCCGCCCCAAGGAAGAACTGGAGGCGAAGAAAGCGGAGAGGCGCTAGTATGAGGAGTCAGCACGGCGACGTGGATGGAAGTCTGAGAGTCAGCCACAAAAATTTATTGGGGGGTGCTCAAGGAGAGTGTGGCAGAGTCAGGAGTCAGACCTGAGCCAACTCTCCCTGTTTATCGTGAGGATCCAAGGAGGAGACCAGAACCAGAGCCGGTGTTGGAGGTGAGCGAAGCAGAGACCGTGAAGGAGTTAATGGGGAAATTGGAGGAGAGAGAAATGAGGGAGTTGCTGTGTTGGTGCTTTTAAGCATGGAATTCGCCTGACGGAACGTGTCGGGGATTTGATGGCACCTGAGTTAGTGCTCCATAATCGTCCTGAGGTGCGTGTTAGTCGGCTGGTGAAGTTGGTGCCAGCCTCATGCACCAGGCCTCCTGTGCACATCCCTAGCCATGCACGTCCTGTGCCAGCACTACTCCCAAGATCTCCAGTACGCCTTCACGGTCTAACCCATCCTGTGCCACCTCCACACCCCAGCCTTCCGGTAGCAGCTCCCCGCACCAGGCTTCCTGTGCGTGTCCTCGGTTTAGTTCCACCAGTGCCAGCACCACGCATCAGGCCTACAGTGCACCTCGCCTCTCCAGCGCTGTCTGAGTCTCCCGCCAGTCTAGCGCTATCAGAACCTTACTCCTCTCCAGCGCTGCCGGAGTCTCCTGCCTGTTCAGCGCAGCTAGAGCCTTCTTCCTCTACAGTGCTGCTGGAGTCTCCTGTCTGTTCAGCGCAGCCAGAGCCGCCAGAGATGCTAGTCTGTAAGAAGCTGCCAGAGCTTTCAGCCTACAGGGAGCAGCCAGAGCCGCCAGTCAGCGTGGAGCAGTCAGAGCCGCCAGTCAGCATGGAGCAGCCAGAACTGCCAGTCGGCCAGGATCTGCCAGTCTGCCAGGATCCGCCAGTCAACCAGACTCTTCCAGATCCGCCAGTCAGCCGGTATCTGCCAGATCTGCCAGTCGGCCAGGATCTGCCAGTCAGCCAGGATCTGCCAGTCAGCCAGGATCTGCTGAAACCACCAACCAGCCAGGATCTGGTAGATCTATCTACCTGCCTGAGCTTCCTCTCACTCCTGAGCTTCCTCTCACTCCTGAGCTTCCTCTCACTCCTGAGCTTCCTCTCACTCCTGAGCTTCCTCTCACTCCTGAGCTTTCTCTCACTCCCGAGCTTTCTCTCACTCCCGAGCTTTCCCTCAGTCCCGAGCTGCCTCAGTCCCGATCTGCTCCTCAGTCCAGTGGGGTTCTGGGTGAGGACTATTAGGCCATGGTCAGCGGCGAGGGTGGACTATCCAGGGACGCGAGGAGAGGGGACTAAGACATTGACTGAGTGGGGTCCACGTCCCGCGCCGGAGCCGCCACCATGGACAGACGCCCACCCGGACCCTCCCTATTGTTTTGAGGTGCGTTCAGGAGTCCGCACCTTATAGGGGGGGGGGGTTCTGTCACGCCCTGGTCGAAGTATTTTGTGTTTATCTTTATGTATTGGGTAAGGCCAGGGTGTGGCATGGGTTTTTGTATGTAGGTGTGTATATTGGGATTGTAGCTAGTGGGGTGATCTAGCAAAGTCTATAGCTGTCTGGAGTGGTTCTCAATCAGAGGCAGGTGTTTATCATTGTCTCTGATTGGGAACCATATTTAGGCAGCCATATTCTTTGAGTTTGTCATGGGTGATTGTCCTTAGTGTCCTTGTTCCTGTCTGTGTTAGTTTTCACTAGTATAGGCTGTTTCGGTTTTCGTTACGTTTATTGTTTTGTAGTGTTTGTGTTATTTCGTGTTTATGTTTGTTTGATTAAACATGGATCGCAATCTACACGCTGCGTTTTGGTCCGACTCTCCTTCACCACACCTAGAAAACCGTTACAAAAGGTGACTTTAAAACAGTATCAGAGTTTAATGGCTGTGAGAGGAGAAAACTGAGGATGGATCAACAACATTGTAGTTACTCCACAAGACTTACCTAATTTACAGACTGAAAAGAGGGATGCCTGTACAGAACAAAACTTTTCCAAAACATGCTTCTTGTTTGCAAGAAAGGCACTAAAGTAACGCCCTGATCTTTGTTTTCTTTATAATTTGGGTTAGGTCAGGGTGTGACGAGGGTGGTTTGTTTTAGTTTTTGTATTGTCTAGGGGTCTTTGTATGTTTATGGGGTTGTTAACTAGTCTAGGTGTTTATATGGCTATGGTTGCCTAGATTGGTTTCCATTTATCGTTGTCTCTGATTGGGGAACATATTTAGGCAGCCATATTCCTTGGGTAGTTTGTGGGTTGTTATTCTATGTTTAGTTGCCTGTCTGCCATATTAGCGTCACGGTTCGTTTTATTGTTTTGTTAGTTTTGTTCAGTGTTCGTTCTTTCTTTCATTAAATAAATATGTTCGCCTACCACGCTACGCCTTGGTCTCCTCCATATGACGACCGTGACAACAGCAAAACATTTGGCAAAGCAATCAACTTGTTATCCTGAATACAAAGTGCTTTGTTTGGGGCAAATCCAACATAACACATTAATGAGTAGCACTCTCTGTATTTTAATGCATTGTGGTGGTTGCATCATGTTCTGGGTCTGGTTATAATCGTTTACGGAATGGGGAGTTTTTCAGAATAAAAAAGAAACAATAGAACTTAGCACAGGCAAAATCCTAGAGGAAAACCTGGTTCAGTCTGCTTTCCAAGAGACACTGGGAAATGAATTCACCCTTCAGCAGGACAATAATCTAAAACACAAGGCCAAATATACACTTGTTGTGTCTTGGGCTATGCCAGATTAAGTGATATGACATGCTATTCTATAAAATTATTTCTCCCTAATTAACTAGAGAGTCGGGGCACCACAAAATAATATTTATCGAGCTGTTATCTTCCAAATAAACTCTTAAATATATTGTAATATTTTACATCAATAGCAGTCAATGTTAATCCTCACCTTAATGCAGTCTCATCTGAAAGTTGTAAATTCTTGGTAATCTGCACGAACCCTGGCTAACAAGTTGAATCAGCAATACAAAATTGGGTTTAATTATTTATTTACTAAATACCTAACTAATCACACAGAATTACACATACACATAATTAATCATAACTTGATTGCAAATTACGTCATGAAGGGAAACGTCCCTGGCGGAACAGACATGACAGCTTGTTACACAAAGGAAAAGGGGCGGGGTTTGAGTGAAAGTGCAGGAAGACTGAGGAACAAAGGGTGAAGCTGTGCTATCATAAATACAGTATCTAATGCATTCTAAATTACCGCTCATTTGGAAAAGGAAAATGCAATAAATATTTACTCTGAGCTGCTCTTTGGTAGATTTGGTAGTAGATGGAAGGCCGTGTTGCCAAACCGAGTCCTTTGTCCTTGAAGAATGTCTCTGGTGGTCAATTGGATACGTTGTAGTAATGTCGTTGTGTGGTAGACGGGATACTCTGTCTGTTCCTTGATAACCTGCGTTTGCAGCTGCTGTTGCTAACTCAATGGCTAGGAGGTATCACTTCTGTAGTGAATAAGAGTTCAAAGTTCATACCATTCGCAACCAAAGCTCACGCTGATGTTGGCTTCTTCATTCTGTAGTTATTATCTGAACCATTCTGACATCGGACCGTCGTCCGCACATCCTCGGAACAGGAGGTCACATTTTCGTCAAGGGCTTTATATAGTGGAGGGAAGAAAAGGGGTGTGTTTAATAGTTTACAACCTATGTCTCTTCACGTGGGCGGGCCACTGAGTTGGGCATAATTCACTCATGAAAACCCAATTCTCACATTTTAGAAGCTAAAATTACATTTCATCCCATCACGAATAATGTCATATTCAAACATTTAAATTGAACAACAATTCCATGTGAATCCGATAACTCTGATGTGTAGGCTTTCACTGTAGAGTTTATGTCATTGTCAGGATTTGGCCAGGGTTGTTCCGGTTTTTGGTCACTAGATGCCCCCATTGTGCCTTTTGGCCTTTTGTTTTCCCTTGATCCCCATTATTATTTGCACCTGTTTCCCCTGATTGTATTTAAACCCTTTGTTTTCCTCTGTTCTTTGCTCTGTGTTTGTATGTTAGCACCCAGCCCTAGTACTCTGTGAACTCTTGTTGATCCCGGTGGACTCTCTTGTGGAATTCTGTTTTTTTTTGTTCTTGTTTGTTTGTTTTTGAGTATCTTTTGAGGCTTTTTGTGCTTTACCTTCCACCTTGTGGATTTACCTTTTTTGTCTTGGAGGATTACCTTTGTTCTTGTGGAATTCCTTTTGAGGTTGTGGAGTTACATGTTTTCCTGAAGAACTTCACTTTTTACTTCATTAAATACACCATCTCAAGTACTGCTGTGTCTGCCTCATCTTCTGGGTTCTGCCGACTATTCGTGGCTCAGTTGGTTAAGTGACTGTTTCTCACTCCGGAGACCCGGGTTCGTAACCGGGTCCTGACAGTCATCTTATCATTGATGAGAATGTCTCAGATGACAACTGAACTGACATGATATTCATTAAGTACCACCGCATATGTGCAATTGCTCGGATTACCAGAATATAGTTCCCCCCACCTTCTGATGTTCCCAGAATCTCTGTTAACCAAGGGGCTTGCAAATGTAACATCAGTAGGGTAGAGAGAGGAACAAGGGGGGAAGAGGTATTTATCACTGTCATAAACCTACCCCCCAGGCCAACGTCATGACAGTAGGGTAGAGAGAGGGGGAAGAGGTATTTATTACTGTCATAAACCTACCCCCCAGGCCAACGTCATGACAGTAGGGTAGAGAGAGGAAACAGGGGGAAGAGGTATTTATGACTGTCATAAACCTACCCCCCAGGCCAACGTCATGACAGTAGGGTAGAGAGAGGAAACAGGGGGGAAGAGGTATTTATGACTGTCATAAACCTACCCCCCAGGCCAACGTCATGACAGTAGGGTAGAGAGAGGAAACAGGGGGGAAGAGGTATTTATGACTGTCTTATTTTAACGTTCTTCCCAGTCTGTCTGCTGGGATTTCCTGTTTGGTCGTCTGCTTGTTGCAGGAGGCTAGGAGGATCATCAGCTGATTTGACACACCTGGACAGGCTTGGCCTGCAGGCTATAAAGGGTGGCCACATCAGCCAACACTCTCTCTCTTCCCTGACTGGCAGGCTGGCTTCCTCCAACTTTCGGTTGTTGGTCTGTTTCCACCAGACAGTCTTTCCTCTCATCCACATACTGCATATACTACTGATCCTACAGACATCCACAGCTTATGTTATATTTTTGGATTTATTATTTATTATTATTTATTATTTATTTATTTTGTTTATTAAATGCATTCCTTGTTACATTTACGTCATGCCGTGGTCTGACTTTGTTGTTACAAACTATAAGCACAGTGACACAGTGGGGACTCGTCCAGTTGGAGATTTTGTTTATATGGTAGTTTTGGTAGTATGTTATTTGTGAATTTGGCACATTTGTTTTGTTTGCGTTTGGACTCCCTGTTTCGTGTATAGTCAGCATGGAGCACTGTGTAGAGGGAGTCATTGGACTCATTTAGACTCCCTGTTTTGTGTATAGTCAGCATGGAGCACTGTGTAGAGGGAGTCATTGGACTCATTTAGACTCCCTGTTTTGTGTATAGTCAGCATGGAGCACAGTGTAGAGGCAGTCATTGGACTCATTTAGACTCCCTGTTTCGTGTATAGTCAGCATGGAGCACAGTGTAGAGGGAGTCATTGGACTCATTTAGACTCCCTGTTTTGTGTATAGTCAGCATGGAGCACAGTGTAGAGGGAGTCATTGGAATCGGCTGTGCTAAACTTAAAATGCAATGAGGTACTATTTGTTTGGCAGTATTTGTTAAAGCCAAAGTGTCAACCATTAATTTTTTTCCAGATATTTTTGTAAGAAGCAGGTTTGGTGGATGCTGGAAGGAAGCAGCATTTCTCCCCTGTGTGTTGGTCTATGTTGTTTTCTCTCTCTAGTGTGGTGGAGACCATGGAGATCAGTCATGTGGTTCTCTCTAGTGTGGTGGAGACCAGTCATGTGGTTCTCTCTCTAGTGTGGTGGAGATCAGTCATGTGGTTCTCTCTCTAGTGTGGTGGAGATCATGGAGATCAGTCATGTTGTTTTCTCTAGTGTGGTGGATATCTTGGCTCCTCAGGGAGAACAGTGGTTTGCTGAGTAACCAGAAAGTGGTGGCACCCCAACCCAGACCTGTACACCTAGTGTGGTGGAGACCAGTCACCCCAACCCAGACCTGTGGAGACCAGGCACCTAGTGTGGTGGAGCAGTCCCCAATCCAGACCTGTACACCTAGTGTGGTGGAGACCATGGAGCACCCCAACCAGACCTGTACACCGGCACCCCAACCCAGACCTGTACACCGGCACCCCAACCCAGACCTGTACACCGGCACCCCAACCCAGACCTGTACACCGGCATCCCAACCCAGACCTGTACACCGGCATCCCAACCCAGACCTGTACACCGGCACCCCAACCCAGACCTGTACACCGGCACCCCAACCCAGACCTGTACACCGGTACCCCAACCCAGACCTGTACACCGGCACCCCAAACCAGATCTGTACACCGGCACCCCAACCAAGACCTGTACACCGGCACCCCAACCCAGACCTGTACACCGGCACCCCAACCCAGACCTGTACACCGGCACCCCAACCAGACCTGTACACCGGCACCCCAACCCAGACCTGTACACCGGCACCCCAACCCAGACCTGTACACCCTAACCCTACAGGATACCCAGAAAGTGATCAATACCCTCAACTGGTAGATGAGGACGTACACCAATACAAACCTTTAACAATATCTGAGTCAAGTTTCAATGTGCACAAGAACAGGAGAAAGGATACACCCATGCATGAGTATAGAATCACCTGTATCTGACTCAGAAGAGAATGACAATACGGATTCACAAACCAATGATTCTACAGAGCCTGTGTCCGGAAAAACATTTCACTGACACTTTCTCATCCCATCCTACCAGGAAGATATAACCTTCAGATATATGCAGCATAGTCAGAAGCACTGGCTTTTCCAAAACGATCTGCAAGCTTCTCAAGTTGAGATATAGTACTATGCCAGAAAACTGTACTTTTGAATTGCCACCAGAATGTTTTGGATTTTCTCTTTTAAAAAAGAGAAAAAGGAAAGGACATTCATTTTCCCAGTGTCCCTTACCTTGAAAGTAGTTAACTCTGACTATATCATTTCTACCTGATTCACCAACCTGCGGAAAACAAGTATCTGCGATTAACCTTCAGAACTTTCTGGGAGGGGAGAAGTACTCTTTACGGGCAGTTTCAGTATGACGACCAGGATCCAACAAAACTTTAATTGATCAAGAAATCCTCATCTGATAGGATTGCTGTCTCGCTAGGAGTTGTGCATTGTGCTCACTGATATAAGTTGAATACGCTCTGGTACTGAATTCTTAAACTGCTCAAGTACCACCAAATTAGACAATTCCTCAAGTGCATTTACCTCTGAGGCAGAGCACCAATGATTAAACTGAGACTAAATTACGTGAAATCCTATGTAGATTTGCTTGTCACCTGTCTATATGCCTCTGGGACCAACTCGTAGGTTTTTAACATTTCCACTGTTTCATAGACCGACTTAATGCTGAATCGGCCTGTTGATGCTCGTTGGAAGTGGCAGGGCTTGCTAACTTTTACTGTATTAGAAAGGGAAGCACAGCCGCGAGCTACCCAGTGACATGAGCCTACCAGACGAGCTATATATAAATAATATGCTCACTTTGAGGCAAGCAACACTGAAGCATGCATGAGAGCACCAGCTGTACCGGAAAACTGTGTGATCGTAATCTCCGTAGCCGATGTGAGTGAGACCTTTTTAAACAGGTCAACATTCACAAGGCCGCAGGGCCAGACAGATTACCAGGACGTGTACTCAGAGCATGCGCTGATCAACCTCTCCCTGACCGAAAATGTAATATCAACATGTTTCAAGCAGACCACCATAGTCCCTGAGCCCAAGAACATCAAGGTAACCTTCCTAAATGACTACCAACCTGTAGCACTCACGTCTGTAGCCATGAAATACTTTGAAAGGCTGGTCATGGCTCACATCAATACTGTTATCCCAGAAACCCTTGACCCACTCCAATTTGCATACAAACCCAGCAGATCCAAAGATCGTCATGACGTCCCTCTAAGGCCCTTCTGCTAGCTTGCTATCCCCGGCCCGCTAGCTGTCTGAATTTCCGTGTCTCTGGCCTGCCGAGCTACTCACTGGATCCCTATGATCACTCGGCTTCGCATGCCTCTCCCTAATGTCAGTATGCCTTGTCTACTGCTGTTTTGGTTAGTAATTGTTGCCTTTTTTCACTGTAGAGCCTCTAGCCCTGCTCAATATGCCATAGTTAACCCTTTTGTTCCACCTCCCACAGATGAGGTGACCTCACCTGGTATAAATGATGTGTCTAGAGACAATATCTCTCTCATCGTCACTCAATGCATAGGATTAACTCCACTGTATTCACATCCTATCATACATTATGCCTTGAATCTATTCTACCGTGCCCAGAAACCTCCTTTTACTCTCTGTTCCAAACGCACTAGACGATCAGTTCTTATAGCCTTTAGGCGTACCCGTCCAACTTATCCTCTGTTCCTATGGTGATGTAGAAGTTAATCCAGGCACTGCAGTCCCCAGCATCACTCCAAATCCCAAGGCGCTCTCATTTTTTGACTTCTGTAACCGTAAAAGCCATGTTTTCATGCATTTTAACATTAGAAGCCTCCACCCTAAGTTTGTTTTATTCACTGCTTTAGCACACTCTGCCAACCCGAATGTCTTAGCCATGTCTGAATCCTGCCTTAGGAAGACCACCAAAAACCCTGACATTTCCATGCCTAACAATAACATTTTTCAACAAGACAGAAGTGCTAAAGGGGGCGGCATTGGAGAGATAGTCTGCAGAGTTCTGTCAAGTTTTCCAGGTCTGTGCCCAAACAGTTCGAGCTTCTACTTTTAAAAATCCCCCTTTCCAGAAACAAGTCTCTCACCGTTGCCGCTTGCTATAGACCACCTTCTGCCCCCAGCTGTGCTCTGGACACCATATGTGAATTGATTGCCCCCTATCTATCTTCAGAGCTCGTGCTGCTAGGTGACCTAAACTGGGACATGCTTAACACCGAGGACATCCTACAATCTAAACTTGATGCCCTCAATCTCACACAAATTATCAATGAACCTACCAGGTACAACTCCGAATCCGTAAACACGGGCACCCTCATAGATATCATCCTAACCAAACTGCCCTCCAAATACACCTCTGCTGTCTTCAACCAGGATCTCAGCGATCACTGCCTTATTTCCTGCATCCGTAATGGGTCTGCGGTCAAACGACCACCCCTCATCACTGTCAAACGCTCCCTAAAACACTTCAGCGAGCAGGCCTTTCTAATCGACCTGGCCCGGGTATCCTGGAAGGAAGCTGCCCACTGTACTGAGGCTAGGAAACAATGTCACCACCGATATATCCACGATAATTGAGAATTTCAACAAGCATTTTTCTACCCCGGTCAACAGCCCTGCACCACCCACAAGACAATGGGCAAGACAATCTGGACTCTTTCTAAAATGATCTGCCGAAATTGTTGCAACCCTTATTACAAGCCTGTCCAACCTCACTTTCGTATCATCTGAGATCCCCAAAAATTGGAAACTGCCGCAGCCAGCCCCTCTTCAATGGGGGAGACAACCTAGACCCAAACTGCTACAGACCTACAGTGGGGCAAAAATGTATTTAGTCAGCCACCAATTGTGCAGGTTCTCCCACTTAAAAAGATGAAAGAGGCCTGTAATTTTCATCATAGGTACACTTCAACTATGACAGACAAAATTAGAAAAAGAAATCCAGAAAATCACATTGTAGGATTTTTAATGAATTTATTTGCAAATTATGGTGGAAAATAAGTATTTGGTCAATAACAAAAGTTTATCTCAAGTATTTGTACTCTATTTACTATTAGTATTAGATAGTATTACTATTACTATTTACGCTATTCATTGACTACAGTTCAGCGTTTAAAATCATGGTGCCCTCAAAGCTCATCACTAAGCTAAGGACACTGGGACAAAACACCTCCCTCTGCACCTGGATCCTGGACTTCCTGATGGGCCGGCCCCCAGGTGGTAAGGGTAGGTATCAACACATCTGCCACGCTGATCCTCAACGCAGGGGCCCCTCAGGGGTGCGTGCTCAGTCCCCTCATGTACTCCCTGTTCATCCATGACTGCATGGCCAAGCACGACTCCAACACAGTCATTAAGTTTGCCGACAACACAATAGTGGTGATGATGAGACATCATATATGGAGGAGGTCAGAGACCTGGCAGTGTGGTGCCAGGATAAAATTATCTCCCACAACTTGATGCAAGACAAAGGAGATGATTGTGAACTACAGGAAAAGAGGATCAAGCATTCCCCCATTCACATCGACTAGGCTGTAGTGGAGCAGCTTGAGAGTTTCTTGTGTCCACATCACCAACAAACTATCATGGTCCAAACACACTAAGACAGTTGTGAAGAGGGCACAGCATATCCTATTCCCACTCAGGAGACTGAAAATATTGGGTGTGGGTCCTCAGATCCTCAAAAAAGGTTCTACAGCTGCACCATTGAGAGCATCCAGACTGGTTGCATCACCGCCTGGTATGGCAACTGTTAATGAGAGAATCACTGACATGATGTCAGCTGGTCATTTTGTGGCAGGGCTTCAGCACAGTATGCTAGTTCACACAGGGTTACTGGCTTCAGCACAGTATGCTAGTTCACACAGGGTTACTGGCTTCAGCACAGTATGCTAGTTCACACAGGGTTACTGGCTTCAGCACAGTATGCTAGTTCACACAGGGTTACTGGCTTCAGCACAGTATACTAGTTCACACAGGGTTACTGGCTTCAGCACAGTATACTAGTTCACACAGGGTTACTGGCTTCAGCACAGTATACTAGTTCACACAGGGTTACTGGCTTCAGCACAGTATACTAGTTCACACAGGGTTACTGGCTTCAGCACAGTATGCTAGTTCACACAGGGTTACTGGCTTCAGCACAGTATGCTAGTTCACACAGGGTTACTGGCTTCAGCACAGTATACTAGTTCACACAGGGTTACTGGCTTCAGCACAGTATGCTAGTTCACACAGGGTTACTAGCTTCAGCACAGTACTCTCGTTCACACAGGGTTACTGGCTTCAGCACAGTATGCTAGTTCACACAGGGTTACTGGCTTCAGCACAGTACTCTCGTTCACACAGGGTTACTGGCTTCAGCACAGTATGCTAGTTCACACAGGGTTACTGGCTTCAGCACAGTATGCTAGTTCACACAGGGTTACTGGCTTCAGCACAGTACTCTCGTTCACACAGGGTTACTGGCTTCAGCACAGTACTCTCGTTCACACAGGGTTACTGGCTTCAGCACAGTATACTAGTTCACACAGGGTTACTGGCTTCAGCACAGTATGCTAGTTCACACAGGGTTACTGGCTTCAGCACAGTATGCTAGTTCACACAGGGTTACTGGCTTCAGCACAGTATGCTAGTTCACACAGGGTTACTGGCTTCAGCACAGTATACTAGTTCACACAGGGTTACTGGCTTCAGCACAGTATACTAGTTCACACAGGGTTACTGGCTTCAGCACAGTATACTAGTTCACACAGGGTTACTGGCTTCAGCACAGTATGCTAGTTCACACAGGGTTACTGGCTTCAGCACAGTATGCTAGTTCACACAGGATTATTGGCTTCAGCACAGTATGCTAGTTCACACAGGGTTATTGGCTTCAGCACAGTATGCTAGTGTAACAGTATAATTTTAAACCGTCCCCTCGCCCATACCCGGGCGCGAACCAGGGACCTTCTGCACACATCAACAACAGTCACCCTCGAAGCATCGTTACCCATCGCTCCACAAAAGCCGCGGCCCTTGCAGAGCAAGGGGAACTACTACTTCAAGGTCTCAGAGCAAGTGACGTAACCGATTGAAACGCTATTTAGCGCATACCGCTAACTAAGCTAGCCGTTTCACATCCGTTACATTGGCTTCAGCACAGCATGCTAGTTCACAGGTGTGTGCATTATGGAGAAACTGTGTCTGTCATCCTATCATGCCGATTGTAGTGCCCTCTGAGTTTTGCCAGACAAACCTTCCATGATAATGTTGCTGAACATTTGATAGTTAAGAAAACCTATGACTGTATTTTGCGTACATTTTTCTGGCCAAGGTTGAAACGGGACATCTCTGCTTACATTAAAACATGTCACATATGCCAGTTGACTGGTAAACCAAATCAGTCAATTAAACCTGTTCCTCTATTTCCTATTCCTGCCGTTGGTCGGCCTTTTGAACATTTTATAATTGACTGTGTTTGTCCTTTTCCCCGCTCTAAGTCTGGCAGCTATTTTCTTACAGTGATGTGCCAAGCAACAACCAGGTACCCTGTTGCTTATCCACTACGTGCAATAACTGCTAAGTCTGTTGTGAAGGCTTTATTTAATTTGTATTTAATTTTTTATTTTACCTTTATTTAAATAGGCAAGTCAGTTAAGAACAAATTCTTATTTTCAATGATGACCTAGGAACAGTGGGTTAACTGGCTGGCCTAGGAACAGTGGGTTAACTGGCTGGCCTAGGAACAGTGGGTTAACTGGCCTAGGAACAGTGGGTTAACTGGCCTAGGAACAGTGTGTTAACTGGCTGGTCTAAGAACAGTGTGTTAACTGGCTGGCCTATGAACAGTGGGTTAACTGGCCTAGGAACAGTGTGTTAACTGGCTGGCCTAGGAACAGTGGGTTAGGCTGGCCTAGGAACAGTGGGTCAACTGGTCTAGGAACAGTGGGTTAACTGGCTGGCCTAGGAACAGTGGGTCAACTGGTCTAGGAACAGTGGGTTAACTGGTCTAGGAACAGTGGGTTAACTGGCCTAGGAGCAGTGGGTTAACTGGCTGGCCTAGGAACAGTGTGTTAACTGGCCTAGGAACAGTGTGTTAACTGGCTGGCCTAGGAACAGTGGGTTAACTGGCCTAGGAACAGTGGGTTAACTGGCTGGCCTAGGAACAGTGGGTTAACTGGATGGCCTAGGAACAGTGGGTTAACTGTCTGGCCTAGGAACAGTGGGTTAACTGGCTGGCCTAGGAACAGTGGGTTAACTGGCCTAGGAACAGTGGGTTAACTGGCTGGCCTAGGAACAGTGGGTTAACTGGTCTAGGAACAGTGGGTTAACTGGCCTAGGAACAGTGGGTTAACTGGCTGGCCTAGTAACAGTGGGATAACTGGCTGACCTAGGAACAGTGGGTTAACTGGCTGACCTAGGAATAGTGGGATAACTGGCTGGCCTAGGAACAGTGGGTTAACTGGCTGGCCTAGGAACAGTGGGTCAACTGGCCTAGGAACAGTGGGATAACTGGCTGACCTAGGAACAGTGGGTTAACTGGCTGGCCTAGGAACAGTGGGTCAACTGGCCTAGGAACAGTGGGTTAACTGGCTGGCCTAGGAACAGTGGGATAACTCGCCTAGGAACAGTGCATTAACTGGCTTGTTCAGGGGCAGAATACAGTGCCTCTCTGTATTTGGCATTCCTAAGGTCATTCAGTGACCAAGGCTCTGATATTACTCTCATGTTTGTACAAGTGCTTCAGCGTAACAAGCAGAGTCTCGGGTGTGTTAGATTGTTCTCATCAAACCTTGAAGTCTCTCCTGTGTGCATACTGTATAAAGCTAGACATCTGGGGAAGAGTAGAGACACCACTAAATTGACTCTATTATGTAAATAGTTTTCGTTCTCTACTGGTGAAATGGCAAAAGAGAAACTGGAAAGTGCACAAGTGAAGATGAAGCATATTGATGACCGTGGGTCTGAACGTAGACAAGCCCTGGTGACCAGGTTTTATCTCTGTTGTAGTTTCACCTTCTCAGGCAAGAACAGTGATGGCAAAAGTACCCAGTTGTCATAATTGATTAAAAGTAAAGATACTGTAATGAAACAGCAGGTCACGAACCCTCGACCTTCTAGTCCGGCGTGCTATCGACTGTGCCGCTAAAGCATGCTCGGCCGACAGGGTAGATTTCCTTATAAACCCAGGGTCGTTACAATACCTTGATAGAAAAGTACTCTAGTAAAAGTCACCCAGTAAAATACTACTTGAGTAAAAGTCTAAAAGTATTTGGTTTTAAATATACTTAAAGAATTAAAAGTAAATGTAAAAATCATTACACGTTCCTTACATTAAGCAAACCAGACGGCACAATTTCCTTGGTTTTAAACAGACAATTGCCTTGGTTTTAAACAGACAATTTCCTTGGTTTTAAACAGACAATTGCCTTGGTTTAAAACAGACAATTTCCTTGGTTTTAAACAGACAATTTCCTTGGTTTAAAACAGACAATTTCCTTGGTTTAAAACAGACAATTTCCTTGTGTTAGAGTGTGCCAGGGGCACTCAGGCATCATTTACAAATTAGGCATCTGTGTTTAGTGAGTCTGCCAGATCAGAGGCAGTAGGGATGACCAGGGATGTTCTCTGTTTAGTGAGTCTCCAGATCAGAGGCAGTAGGGATGACCAGGGATGTTCTCTGTTTAGTGAGTCTGCCAGATCAGAGGCAGTAGGGATGACCAGGGATGTTCTCTGTTTAGTGAGTCCTCCAGATCAGAGGCAGTAGGGATAACCAGGGATGTTCTCTGTTTAGTGAGTCTGCCAGATCAGAGGCAGTAGGGATGACCAGGGATGTTCTCTGTTTAGTGAGTCCTCCAGATCAGAGGCAGTAGGGATGACCAGGGATGTTCTCTGTTTAGTGAGTCTGCCAGATCAGAGGCAGTAGGGATGACCAGGGATGTTCTCTGTTTAGTGAGTCCTCCAGATCAGAGGCAGTAGGGATGACCAGGTATGTTCTCTGTTTAGTGAGTCCACCAGATCAGAGGCAGTAGGGATGACCAGGGATGTTCTCTGTTTAGTGAGTCCTCCAGATAAGAGGCAGTAGGGATGACCAGGGATGTTCTCTGTTTAGTGAGTCCTCCAGATCAGAGGCAGTAGGGTTGACCAGGGATCAGAGGCAGTAGGGATGACCAGGGATGTTCTCTGTTTAGTGAGTCCACCAGATCAGAGGTAGTAGGGATGACCAGGGATGTTCTCTGTTTAGTGAGTCCTCCAGATCAGAGGCAGTAGGGATGACCAGGGATGTTCTCTGTTTAGTGAGTCCTCCAGATCAGAGGCAGTAGGGATGACCAGGGATGTTCTCTGTTTAGTGAGTCCTCCAGATCAGAGGCAGTAGGGATGACCAGGGATGTTCTCTGTTTAGTGAGTCCACCAGATCAGAGGCAGTAGGGATGACCAGGGATGTTCTCTGTTTAGTGAGTCCTCCAGATCAGAGGCAGTAGGGACGACCAGGGATGTTCTCTGTTTAGTGAGTCCTCCAGATCAGAGGCAGTAGGGACGACCAGGGATGTTCTCTGTTTAGTGAGTCCTCCAGATCAGAGGCAGTAGGGACGACCAGGGATGTTCTCTGTTTAGTGAGTCCTCCAGATCAGAGGCAGTAGGGATGACCAGGGATGTTCTCTGTTTAGTGAGTCCTCCAGATCAGAGGCAGTAGGGATGACCAGGGATGTTCTCTGTTTAGTGAGTCCTCCAGATCAGAGGCAGTAGGGATGACCAGGGATGTTCTCTGTTTAGTGAGTCCTCCAGATCAGAGGCAGTAGGGATGACCAGGGATGTTCTCTGTTTAGTGAGTCCTCCAGATCAGAGGCAGTAGGGATGACCAGGGATGTTCTCTGTTTAGTGAGTCCTCCAGATCAGAGGCAGTAGGGATGACCAGGGATGTTCTCTGTTTAGTGAGTCCTCCAGATCAGAGACAGTAGGGATGACCAGGGATGTTCTCTGTTTAGTGAGTCCTCCAGATCAGAGGCAGTAGGGATGACCAGGGATGTTCTCTGTTTAGTGAGTTCTCCAGATCAGAGGCAGTAGGGATGACCAGGGATGTTCTCTGTTTAGTGAGTCCTCCAGATCAGAGGCAGTAGGGATGACCAGGGATGTTCTCTGTTTAGTGAGTCCTCCAGATCAGAGGCAGTAGGGATGACCAGGGATGTTCTCTGTTTAGTGAGTCCTCCGGATCAGAGGCAGTAGGGATGACCAGGGATGTTCTCTGTTTAGTGAGTCCTCCAGATCAGAGGCAGTAGGGATGACCAGGGATGTTCTCTGTTTAGTGAGTTCTCCAGATCAGAGGCAGTAGGGATGACCAGGGATGTTCTCTGTTTAGTGAGTCCTCCAGATCAGAGGCAGTAGGGATGACCAGGGATGTTTTCTTGATGTGTGTGAATTGGACCATTTTCCTGTCATGTTAAGCATTTGAAATGTGATGAGTACTTTGGGTGTCAAGGAAACTATATGGGGTAAAAATACATAATTTTCTTCATGAATGTAGTGAAGTAAAAGTTGTCAAACATAGAAAAAGTAAAGTAGAGAAAGAAACCACTTAAGTAGTACTTTAAAGTATGTTAAACGTAATGTTAAAGTATGTATACTTAAACTACTGGTCAAGAAACATGATGTGTCTTTTAGGCCGTGCACAGATCATTGTAGAGGTCACATTAAGAAACATGATGTGTCTTTTAGGCCATGCACAGATCATTGTGAAGGTAACATTAAGAAGAAGCCTGGTGGATCTTTTAGGCCATGCATAGATCATTGTGAAGGTAACATTAAGAAGCCTGGTGGATCTTTTAGGCCATGCACAGATCATTGTGAAGGTAACATTAAGAAGAAGCCTGGTGGATCTTTTAGGCCATGCATAGATCATTGTGAAGGTAACACTAAGAAGAAGCCTGGTGAATCTTTTAGGCCATGCATAGATCATTGTGAAGGTAACACTAAGAAGAAGCCTGGTGAATCTTTTAGGCCATGCATAGATCATTGTGAAGGTAACACTAACAAGTAAGTCGCTCTGGATAAGAGCGTCTGCTAAATGACTTAAATGTAATGTAAATGTAAGAAGCCTGGTGGAGCTTTTAGGCCATGCACAGATCATTGTGAAGGTAACATTAAGAAGAAGCCTGGTGGATCTTTTAGGCCATGCACAGATCATTGTGAAGGTAACATTAAGAAGAAGCCTGGTGGAGCTTTTAGGCCATGCACAGATCATTGCTTTTCTTCTTCCCTGTATGGAGGATTGTGTTGAAGGATAGTGGCAGGTTTTCACAACCTCTGGACTGAATTGTATACAGTAATGCTTTTTTGGTTTGCAGAACCCAACACAGAAGCTTGTGAGGTGGGTGCTGTTTTTGAGGTGGGTGGGTGCTGTTTTTGAGGTGGGTGCTGTTTATGAGGTGGGTGGGTGCTGTTTTTGAGGTGGGTGCTGTTTTTGAGGTGGGTGCTGTTTTTTAGGTGGGTGGGTGCTGTTTTTGAGGTGGGTGCTGTTTTTGAGGTGGGTGCTGTTTTTGAGTTGGGTGCTGTTTTTGAGGTGGGTGCTGTTTGTGAGGTGGGTGCTGTTTTTGCAGCTGTACCATTTGGACAACTTCACCAAATCAAAGTAAAATAATGTCCTTGTCGATGTCTTGTCCTGCTACTTCATGCCATAGTTTTTGTTATTGTTTTGGGATAAGTTTCCTGTGCTCTCCTGTCTCCCTCTTGATTCCCCGGTTCTGTCTCGTTCTCTCCCTCTTAAAGTCCTTAGGATCCGGAGGTCGCTGAGGTGGGACAGGGAGGGGTGTGGACACACACTGTCCAATCAGGCTACACACCATCACTATAACCTACAGAGGCAGGAGGAGGAGGAGGAGAAGGAGGAGAGCAGGAGGAGGAGGAGGAGAGGGGGAGGAGAAGGAGGAGAGCAGGAGGGAGGAGGAGGAGAGGGGGAGGAGAAGGAGGAGAGCAGGAGGAGGAGGAGGAGAGGGGGAGGAGAAGGAGGAGAGCAGGAGGAGGAGGAGGAGAGGGGGAGGAGAAGGAGGAGAGCAGGAGGGAGGAGGGGGAAACAGGGAAATACTTTCATTACTCTATTTTGTTAAAACCATCGTTGGTTATAACAGTGTTGGGACCTCAATACATAACAGTGTTGGGACCTCAATACATAACAGTGTTGGGACCTCAATACATAACAGTGTTGGGACCTCAATACATAACAGTGTTGGGACCTCAATACATAACAGTGTTGGGACCTCAATATAACACCAGAACAGTGTTGGGACCACAGTATAACACCAGAACAGTGTTGGGACCTCAGTATAACACCAGAACAGTGTTGGGACCTCAGTATAACACCAGAACAGTGTTGGGACCTCAGTATAACACCAGAACAGTGTTGGGACCTCAGTATAACACCAGAACAGTGTTGGGACCTCAGTATAACACCAGAACAGTGTTGGGACCTCAGTATAACACCAGAACAGTGTTGGGACCTCAGTATAACACCAGAACAGTGTTGGGACCTCAGTATAACACCAGAACAGTGTTGGGACCTCAGTAGAACACCACAACAGTGTTGGGACCTCAGTATAACACCAGAACAGTGTTGGGACCTCAGTATAACACCAGAACAGTGTTGGGACCTCAATATAACACCAGAACAGTGTTGGGACCTCAGTATAACACCAGAACAGTGTTGGGACCTCAGTATAACACCAGAACATTGTAAGTATAACACCAGAACAGTGTTAGGACCTCAGTAGAACACCACAACAGTGTTGGGACCTCAGACCATGAATTGCTCTGGATAAGAGCGTCTGCTAAATGACTTAAATGTAATGTAAATGTAATTGTTAACGCACGTGCACACACATAGATGAGAGGTGGAGGGAGGGAGAGAGGGAGAAGTAGAGAGAGAGACGAACCAATGTACACACCCACACGGGTTAATCTAGCATGGTATCTGACCATCCTCTATTAAATATTAAGCAGAAAACCCTCAGGCTGTGCGCTCTTCAAAACCTTCCAAACTTTATTTATTTATTTACAGATTTGTTTATTCCTGTTCTGTGCCTCAGACACCACAGGGTGATAAGGTTCAGACACAAAAAGGGAAGGAGATAGAGGGTGAAGGAGGGAGAAAAAGAGAGAGGGAGAGATTCAGCCCTTAAAGCAGAGCCAATAAACATTCCCCCAGAGGGACAGAAAGACAGAGAGTTATCTTGTCAGAGGAATGCTAGTGGTTAGTGTTGAGGAGTGAAGGCTAGTGGTTAGTGTTGAGGAGTGAAGGCTAGTGGTTAGTGTTGAGGAGTGAATGCTAGTGGTTAGTTTTGAGGAGTGAAGGCTAGTGGTTAGTGTTGAGGAGTGAAGGCTAGTGGTTAGTGTTGAGGAGTGAAGGCTAGTGGTTAGTGTTGAGGAGTGAAGGCTAGTGGTTAGTGTTGAGGAGTGAATGCTAGTGGTTAGTTTTAAGGAGTGAAGGCTAGTGGTTAGTATTGAGGAGTGAAGGCTAGTGGTTAGTGTTTAGGAGTGAAGGCTAGTGGTTAGTGTTAAGGAGTGAAGGCTAGTGGTTAATGTTGAGGAGTGAAGGCTAGTGGTTAGCGTTGAGGATTGAAGGCTAGTGGTTAGTTTTAAGGAGTGAAGGCTAGTGGTTAGTATTGAGGAGTGAAGGCTAGTGGTTAGCGTTGAGGAGTGAAGGCTAGTGGTTAGTATTGAGGAGTGAAGGCTAGTGGTTAGCGTTGAGGAGTGAAGGCTAGTGGTTAGTGTTGAAGAGTGAAGGCTAGTGGTTAGTGTTGAGGAGTGAAGGCTAGTGGTTAGTGTTGAAGAGTGAAGGCTAGTGGTTAGTGTTGAGGAGTGAAGGCTAGTGGTTAGTGTTGAGGAGTGAAGGCTAGTGGTTAGTGTTGAGGAGTGAAGGCTAGTGGTTAGTGTTGAAGAGTGAAGGCTAGTGGTTAGTGTTGAAGAGTGAAGGCTAGTGGTTAGTGTTGAGGAGTGAAGGCTAGTGGTTAGTGTTGAGGAGTGAATGCTAGTGGTTAGTTTTAAGGAGTGAAGGCTAGTGGTTAGTATTGAGGAGTGAAGGCTAGTGGTTAGTGTTTAGGAGTGAAGGCTAGTGGTTAGTGTTAAGGAGTGAAGGCTAGTGGTTAATGTTGAGGAGTGAAGGCTAGTGGTTAGCGTTGAGGATTGAAGGCTAGTGGTTAGTTTTAAGGAGTGAAGGCTAGTGGTTAGTATTGAGGAGTGAAGGCTAGTGGTTAGCGTTGAGGAGTGAAGGCTAGTGGTTAGTATTAAGGAGTGAAGGCTAGTGGTTAGTATTGAGGAGTGAAGGCTAGTGGTTAGTGTTTAGGAGTGAAGGCTAGTGGTTAGTGTTAAGGAGTGAAGGCTAGTGGTTAGTGTTTAGGAGTGAAGGCTAGTGGTTAGTGTTTAGGAGTGAAGGCTAGTGGTTAGTGTTTAGGAGTGAAGGCTAGTGGTTAGTGTTTAGGAGTGAAGGCTAGTGGTTAGTGTTTAGGAGTGAAGGCTAGTGGTTAGTGTTTAGGAGTGAAGGCTAGTGGTTAATGTTGAGGAGTGAAGGCTAGTGGTTAGTGTTAAGGAGTGAAGGCTAGTGGTTAATGTTGAGGAGTGAAGGCTAGTGGTTAGTGTTGAGGAGTGAAGGCTAGTGGTTAGTGTTAAGGAGTGAAGGCTAGTGGTTAGTGTTAAGGAGTGAAGGCTAGTGGTTAATGTTGAGGAGTGAAGGCTAGTGGTTAGTGTTAAGGAGTGAAGGCTAGTGGTTAGTGTTGAGGAGTGAAGGCTAGTGGTTAGTGTTAAGGAGTGAAGGCTAGTGGTTAGTGTTAAGGAGTGAAGGCTAGTGGTTAATGTTGAGGAGTGAAGGCTAGTGGTTAATGTTGAGGAGTGAAGGCTAGTGGTTAGTGTTGAGGAGTGAAGGCTAGTGGTTAGTGTTAAGGAGTGAAGGCTAGTGGTTAGTGTTAAGGAGTGAAGGCTAGTGGTTAATGTTGAGGAGTGAAGGCTAGTGGTTAATGTTGAGGAGTGAAGGCTAGTGGTTAGTGTTAAGGAGTGAAGGTTAGTGGTTAGTATTGAGGAGTGAAGGCTAGTGGTTAGTGTTTAGGAGTGAAGGCTAGTGGTTAGTGTTAAGGAGTGAAGGCTAGTGGTTAATGTTGAGGAGTGAAGGCTAGTGGTTAGCGTTGAGTATTTGAAGGCTAGTGGTTAGTTTTAAGGAGTGAAGGCTAGTGGTTAGTATTGAGGAGTGAAGGCTAGTGGTTAGCGTTGAGGAGTGAAGGCTAGTGGTTAGTTTTAAGGAGTGAAGGCTAGTGGTTAGTATTGAGGAGTGAAGGCTAGTGGTTAGTGTTTAGGAGTGAAGGCTAGTGGTTAGTGTTAAGGAGTGAAGGCTAGTGGTTAGTGTTTAGGAGTGAAGGCTAGTGGTTAGTGTTTAGGAGTGAAGGCTAGTGGTTAGTGTTTAGGAGTGAAGGCTAGTGGTTAGTGTTTAGGAGTGAAGGCTAGTGGTTAGTGTTTAGGAGTGAAGGCTAGTGGTTAGTGTTTAGGAGTGAAGGCTAGTGGTTAATGTTGAGGAGTGAAGGCTAGTGGTTAGTGTTAAGGAGTGAAGGCTAGTGGTTAATGTTGAGGAGTGAAGGCTAGTGGTTAGTGTTGAGGAGTGAAGGCTAGTGGTTAGTGTTAAGGAGTGAAGGCTAGTGGTTAGTGTTAAGGAGTGAAGGCTAGTGGTTAATGTTGAGGAGTGAAGGCTAGTGGTTAGTGTTAAGGAGTGAAGGCTAGTGGTTAGTGTTGAGGAGTGAAGGCTAGTGGTTAGTGTTAAGGAGTGAAGGCTAGTGGTTAGTGTTAAGGAGTGAAGGCTAGTGGTTAATGTTGAGGAGTGAAGGCTAGTGGTTAATGTTGAGGAGTGAAGGCTAGTGGTTAGTGTTGAGGAGTGAAGGCTAGTGGTTAGTGTTAAGGAGTGAAGGCTAGTGGTTAATGTTGAGGAGTGAAGGCTAGTGGTTAGTGTTGAGGAGTGAAGGCTAGTGGTTAGTGTTTAGGAGTGAAGGCTAGTGGTTAGTGTTAAGGAGTGAAGGTTTGCTGGACTTAAAACACTATTTATTTAACATTTAATTAACCAGGCAAGTCAGTTAAGAACAAATTCTTATTAACATTGGCGGTCAACCTCGACCAATCCCAGACGACGCTGAGTCCCTACGGTACTCCCAATCACTGCCGGGTTGTGATACATCCAGGAATCGAACCAGGTTCTGTCGTGACTCTAGCACTGAAATGCAGTACCTCAGACTGCTGCGCCTCTCGGGAGCCCTTTCTACCATGTTGCGTTCTTCAAGACTTTCAAAATGGTTGAACAAACCATGTGTCACACTTAAATCCATCCCCCACGGCTAAACTTGTCCCCCAGGTAGGGGTGTGTGTATGGTAACTGCGATTATGAGTAGTGTGGTCAAATCCAAGAGTGGGACTGTTTTTAGGTCGTAAAACACCGAGATAAACACTCCTGTAATAGAGACAACAACTCCACATCCAGACTCATTGAGAGAGAGAGGAGAGAGAGGAGAGAGAGGATAGAGAGGAGAGAGAGACAGAGAGAGAGACAACACTCCACATCCAGACTCATTGAGAGAGAGAGAGAGAGAGAGAGAGAGAGAGAGAGAGAGAGAGAGAGAGAGAGAGAGAGAGAGAGAGAGAGAGAGAGAGAGAGAGAGAGAGAGAGAGAGAGAGAGGAGAGAGATAGAGAGAGGAGAGATAGAGGAGAGAGAGAGAGAGAGAGGAGAGAGAGGAGAGATAGAGAAAGGAGAGAGAGGAGATCGAGGAGAGAGAGAGAGAGGAGAGAGAGGAGAGATAGAGAAAGGAGAGAGAGGAGAGATAGAGGAGAGAGAGAGAGAGGAGAGAGAGGAGAGATAGAGAAAGGAGAGAGAGGAGATAGAGAGAGAGAGAGAGAGAGAGAGAGAGAGAGAGAGAGAGAGAGAGAGAGAGAGAGAGAGAGAGAGAGAGAGAGAGAGAGAGGAGAGAGAGGAGAGATAGAGAAAGGAGAGAGAGGAGAGATAGAGAGAGAGAGAGACTGTAGGGAGAGATGTGTACTGTTTACTGTTAATTGTTATTGTTTATTTCACTTTATATATTCACTTTGTATATTATCTACCTCACTTGCTTTGGCAATGTTAACACATGTTGCCCATGCCAATAAAGCCCTTGAATTTAATTGAATTTAATTGAATTGAATTGAGAGAGAGAGAGACTATAGAGAGACAGAGAGAGAGAGACAGAGACAGAGAGACAGAGACAGAGAGAGAGACAGAGAGAGAGACAGAGAGAGAGAGAGAGAGAGAGAGAGAGAGAGAGAGAGAGAGAGAGAGAGAGAGAGGGAGACAGAGAGAGAGAAACAGAGACAGAGAAACAGAGACAGAGACAGAGAGAGAGAGAGAGAGAGACAGAGACAGAGAGAGAGAGAGAGAGAGAGAGAGACAGGGAGACAGAGAGAGAGAGACAGAGACAGAGAGAGAGAGAGAGAGAGAGAGAGAGAGAGAGAGAGAGAGAGAGAGAGAGAGAGAGAGAGAGAGAGAGAGAGAGAGACAGGGAGACAGAGAGAGAGAAACAGAGACAGAGAAACAGAGACAGAGACAGAGACAGAGACAGAGACAGAGACAGAGACAGAGACAGAGACAGAGACAGAGACAGAGACAGAGACAGAGACAGAGACAGAGAGAGAGAGAGAGAGACAGAGAGAGAGAGACAGAGACAGAGAGAGAGAGAGAGAGACAGGGAGACAGAGAGAGAGAAACAGAGACAGAGAAACAGAGACAGAGACAGAGAGAGAGAGAGAGAGAGAGAGAGAGAGAGAGAGAGAGAGAGAGAGAGAGAGAGAGAGAGAGAGAGAGAGAGAGAGAGAGAGAGGGGGACGTGTCGTCAGATGCCCGGGAGACAACAGCAGAGTGAAGGACAGATGTACCTGGAAACTTTCACAGTAGGAGAACCAGACTAATCTGGAGGAGGCGAGCACTGTGCATGCTAATGATCACTACGATTAGGGCAAACACACACACAGATGAAAAAGCACTTGTATGAGAGAAATAGATTTGCAGAAAATGCAAGACAGACACCTAAATACAAACAAGAGAGTAGCGGCTGTCTTATTCCCTAGGACTCCTTCCTCTCTCCCTCTCTTCATCCCCCCTTCACGACACTCCATCACCCTCCTCCCTCTCTCCCTCTCTTCATCCCCCTTCACCCTCCTCCCTCTCTCCCTCTCTTCATCCCCCCTTCACCCTCTCTCCCTCTCTTCATCCCCCTCCACCCTCTCTCCCTCTCTTCATCCCCCCTTCACCCTCCACCCTCTCCCCAGCTGCTCTCCAGACATACACACATTTCAGCTCTAAATAGGCCATCAGACAGATGTTGTTTCCTCAACAGTTGATCCATAAATAACCATATATTTAGATATGTGATGGGAGAGAGAGGAGAAAGACAGAGACAAACACCAAGAAAGACAGACCAACCCTTGTAGTGGTAGTTTTTTAACAGTACCGTGTAGTATTATAACAGTAACTTGTAGTTTTATAACAGTACCTGGTAGTATTATAACAGTACCCTGTAGTATTATAACAGTACCCTGTAGTATTATAACAGTACAGTGTAGTATTATAACAGTAACTTGTAGTATTATAACAGTAACTTGTAGTATTATAACAGTACCGTGTAGTATTATAACAGTAACTTGTAGTTTTATAACAGTACCTGGTAGTATTATAACAGTACCCTGTAGTATTATAACAGTACCCTGTAGTATTATAACAGTACAGTGTAGTATTATAACAGTAACTTGTAGTATTATAACAGTAACTTGTAGTATTATAACAGTACCCTATAGTATTATAACAATACCTTGTAGTATTATAACAGTACCCTGTAGTATTATAACAGTACCGTGTAGTATTATAACAATACCTCGTAGTGGTACTATTATAATAGTACCTTGTAGTGGTAGTATTATAACAGTACCCTATAGTATTATAACAGTACCGGTTGTATTATAACAGTACCCTATAGTATTATAACAGTACCGGTAGTATTATAACAGTACCCTATAGTATTATTACAGTACCCTGTAGTATTATAACAGTACCCTATAGTATTATAATGGTACCATGTAGTATTATAACAGTACCCTGCAGTATTATAACAGTACCATGTAGTATTATAACAGTACCCTGTAGTATTATAACAGTACCATGTAGTATTATAACAGTACATTATACTATTATAACAGTACCCTGTAGTAGTATAACAGTACCCTGTACTATTATAACAGTATCCTATAGTATTATAACAGTACCCTGTAGTATTATAACAGTACCCTGTAGTATTATAACAGTACCCTGTAGTATTATAACAGTACCATGTAGTATTATAACAGTACCCTGTAGTATTATAACAGTACCCTGTAATATTATAACAGTACCCTGTAGTATTATAACAGTACCCTGTAATATTATAACAGTATCCTATAGTATTATAACAGTACCCTGTAATATTATAACAGTACCCTGTAGTATTATAACAGTACCTTATAGTATTATAACAGTACCCTGTAGTATTATAACAGTACCCTGTAATATTATAACAGTACCCTATAGTATTATAACAGTACCTTATAGTATTATAGCTCCGCACCGCTAAAGCTAACTCTCTCTCCTCTGCTCTCATCCTTCTAGACCTATCGGCTGCCTTCGATACTGTGAACCATCAGATCCTCCTCTCCACCCTCTCCGAGTTGGGCATCTCCGGCGCGGCCCACGCTTGGATTGCGTCCTACCTGACAGGTCGCTCCTACCAGGTGGCGTGGCGAGAATCTGTCTCCTCACCACGCGCTCTCACCACTGGTGTCCCCCAGGGCTCTGTTCTAGGCCCTCTCCTATTCTCGCTATACACCAAGTCACCTGTCATAACCTCACATGGTCTCTCCTATCATTGCTATGCAGACGACACACAATTAATCTTCTCCTTTCCCCCTTCTGATGACCAGGTGGCGAATCGCATCTCTGCATGTCTGGCAGACATATCAGTGTGGATGACGGATCACCACCTCAAGCTGAACTTCGGCAAGACGGAGCTGCTCTTCCTCCCGGGGAAGGACTGCCCGTTCCATGATCTCGCCATCACGGTTGACAACTCCATTGTGTCCTCCTCCCAGAGCGCTAAGAACCTTGGCGTGATCCTGGACAACAAACTGTCGTTCTCAACTAACATCAAGGCGGTGGCCCGTTCCTGTAGGTTCATGCTCTACAACATCCGCAGAGTACGACCCTGCCTCACACAGGAAGCGGCGCAGGTCCTAATCCAGGCACTTGTCATCTCCCGTCTGGATTACTGCAACTCTCTGTTGGCTGGGCTCCCTGCCTGTGCCATTAAACCCCTACAACTCATCCAGAACGCCGCAGCCCGTCTAGTGTTCAACCTTCCGAAGTTCTCTCACGTCACCCCGCTCCTCCGCTCTCTCCACTGGCTTCCAGTTGAAGCTCGCATCCGCTACAAGACCATGGTGCTTGCCTACGGAGCTGTGAGGGGAACGGCACCTCAGTACCTCCAGGCTCTGATCAGGCCCTACACCCAAATAAGGGCACTGCGTTCATCCACCTCTGGCCTGCTCGCCTCCCTACCACTGAGGAAGTACAGTTCCCGCTCAGCTCAGTCAAAACTGTTCGCTGCTCTGGCTCCCCAATGGTGGAACAAACTCCCTCACGACGCCAGGACAGCGGAGTCAATCACCACCTTCCGGAGACACCTGAAACCCCACCTCTTTAAGGAATACCTAGGATAGGATAAAGTAATCCTTCTCACCCCCTCCCCCCTTAAAATATTTAGATGCACTATTGTAAAGTGGTTGTTCCACTGGATGTCATAAGGTGAATGCACCAATTTGTAAGTCGCTCTGGATAAGAGTGTCTGCTAAATGACTTAAATGTAAATGTATTATAACAGTACCCTGTAGTATTATAACAGTACCCTGTAATATTATAACAGTACCCTGTAGTATTATAACAGTACCCTGTAATATTATAACAGTATCCTATAGTATTATAACAGTACCCTGTAGTATTATAACAGTACCCTGTGGTATTATAACAGTACCCTGTAGTATTATAACAGTACCCTGTGGTATTATATCAGTACCCTATAGTATTATAACAGTGCCCTATAGTATTATAACATTACCCTATAGTGGTACCAGTTTAGCATGTGCAATTCTGATGACAGCCTGTAGTATTATAACCGTACCATGTAGTATTATAACAGTATATTATACTATTATAACAGTACATTATACTGTTATAACAGTACCCTGTAGTATTATAACAGTACCCTGTAGTATTATAACAGTACCCTGTAGTATTATAACAGTACCCTGTAGTATATAACAGTACCCTATAGTATTATAACAGTACCCTGTAGTATTATAACAGTACCATGTAGTATTATAACAGTACCCTGTAGTATATAACAGTACCCTATAGTATTATAACAGTACCCTGTAGTATATAACAGTACCCTATAGTATTATAACAGCACCCTGTAGTATATAACAGTACCGGTAGTATTATAACAGTACCCTATAGTATTATAACAGTACCCTGTGGTATTATATTAGTACCCTGTAGTATTATAACAGTACCATGTAGTATTATAAAAGTACATTATACTATTATAACAGTACCGGTAGTATTATAACAGTACCATGTAGTATTATAAAAGTACATTATACTATTTTAACAGTACCGGTAGTATTATAACAGTGCCCTGTAGTATATAACAGTAACCTATAGTATTATAACAGTGCCCTGTAGTATATAACAGTACCCTGTAGTATATAACAGTACCCTGTAGTATTATAACAGTGCCCTGTAGTATATAACAGTAACCTATAGTATTATAACAGTATCCTGTAGTATTATAACAGTGCCCTGTAGTATATAACAGTACCCTATAGTATTATAACAGTGCCCTGTAGTATATAACAGTACCCTATAGTATTATAACATTACCCTATAGTGGTACCAATTTAACAGCTGCTAGTCTGATGGCACATTGTCTTGTGTTTTACTTTTCATAATCGTTTAAATCAAACTCCGTATTTAGGGGCTCCCGAGTGGGGCGGCGGTCTTAGGAACTGCCCTCAGTGCTAGAGGCATCACTACAGACCCTGGTTTGATTCCAGGCTGTTTCATAACAGTTAGTGATTGGGAGTCCCATAGGGCAGTGCACAATTGACCCAGTGTCGTCTGGGTTAGAGTTTTGCCGGAGTAGGCCCGTTATTGTAAATAAAGATGTGTTTTTAACTCACTTGCCTAGTTAAATAAAAGGTTATAAAAAATAAAGTCTACAAGTTTACCAATGTCTTAGTTTTTAACTTTTTCTCCCAGAATGTTTTATCTGCCATTCGTCTGCAGGAACCACTTCAGACAAAAAAAAACAAGTAACAAAATGCCTTCTCGTTGTACTGATAATATACAGGAGAACTAGTGCCTTATGGCCGAGGATAGCTGAGTTCCTAGCCCGGCTTCAGATGCAATCGTTAGGCAAGGGCATTGTGTCTTTTCCCACCAGTAATAAAAGGTAGTAGTGTTTATCCCCACAGTCCCAGCAGCCAGACAATTTTCTCCTGGAACCTGGAAAGAAATGCTGTTGGCACGCTCAACAGGTGTCGCTCATTCAACCGATAGAAACGTTCGATTGATTTTCCCCACTAAGCAACGAGTATGAGTCAGAGCCTTCTCAGATCTCTCCTCTACCCGTTACAGGGTCTGAGTTGCCGAAGCCTCCCACCATCAGCTCGGGCAAATTGACAACCCTAGTCATTGACGACTCCATTACCCACAGTATTCGACTTAAAACGAATCATCCAGCAATCCTGCACTGTTTACCTGGGGGCAGGGCTACCGACGGTAAGGCTAATCTGAAGATGGTGGGTGTAGAGAGTATAGGGATATTGTTATCCACGTTGGCACCAACGATGTTAGGATGAGTCAGAGGTCACCAAGGTTAACATAGCTTCAGCGTGTAAATCAGCTAAAAAGACCTTGAGTCTCTGGCCCCTTCCCAGTTAGGGGGAGTGATGAGCTCCACAGCAGTAATTGTCTCTGGCCCCTCCCAGTTAGGGGGAGTGATGAGCTCTACAGTTAACTCGCACAACTCAATCGCTGGTTGAAAACTGTTTTGTGCCTCTCCCAAAAGATAGAATTTGTAGATAATTGTCCTTCTTTCTGGGACTCACCCACAAACAGGACCAAGCCTGGCCTGCTGATGAGTGATGGACTCCATCCTAGCTGGAGGGGTGCTCTCATCTGATCTATGAACATAGACAGGGCTCTAACTCCCCTAGCTCCACAATGAGATAGGGTGCAGGCCATGCAGCAGTCTGCTAACCAGCCTGCCAGCTTAGTGGAGTCTGCCACGAGCGCAGCCAGTGTAGTGAGCTCAGCTATCCACATTGAGACCATGTCTGTGCCTCAATCTAGGTCGGGCAAAACTAACTAACTAATCTCACTGGACTAAAGACCTCCTCAATTCCTGTCATTATTGGAAGAGATTGTGCTATATTACATAGTAAATTAACAAATCAATGATCATAATCTTGATGTGATTGGCCTGACTGAAACATGGCTCAAGCCTGATGAATTTACTGTGTTAAATGAGGCCTCTCGTCTTAGTTACACAAGTCACCAAATCCCCAGCGCATCACACAAAGGGGTAGGTGTTACTAACATTTACAACAGAACATTTCAATTATGGAAAAATACAATGAATGTGTTTTCGTCTTTTGAGGTTCTAGTTATGAAGTCTATGCAGCCTACTCAATCACTTTTTATAGCTGCTGTTTACAGCCCTCCTGGGCCATATACAGAGTTGTTTTAGACATGTGGGAGTTGTTTTACTCCTGTGGGAGTTGTTTTAGACATGTGGGAGTTGTTTTAATCCTGTGGATGTTGTTTTCGACCTGTGGGAGTTGTTTTAATCCTGTGGGAGTTGTTTCAATCCTGTGGGAGTTGTTTTAATCCTGTGGGAGACTGTAGGAGTTGTTTTAGACCCGTGGGAGCCTGCGGGAGTTGTTTTAGACCTGTGGGAGCCTGCGGGAGTTGTTTTAGACCTGTGGGAGCCTGCGGGAGTTGTTTTAATCTTGTGGGAGCCTGTGGGAGTTGTTTTAGACCTAATCTTGTGGGAGCCTGTGGGTGCCAACTACAAAAACACTACATTTAAGTCCTCCATCCCCAACTTGTTCAAATGTAGGAACTGGGTTCGCCCGGCCATCTAGATGTGTGAAGGTTAGTGTCTTTTCTGTAGGGGAGCTAACGATGGATGGCATTCCTGTAGGTGTGTAAACTTAAATATTGTGTTACTATAACGTTTTTTTATGATTTATATAGTTATATACTTTAAAATCTATCAATTGACCAATTCGGCCACTTGGGCACACTTGTGAAGGACACCTGGCAGACTTGATACTAAATATTGTGTAGTGATGTCATTCTTCAATGTATCAGTCTGAAACTTTGCACACAAAGTATTCCAACTACACTACTGAAAGCTCTACTTCCTGTTCTTGGCCCTCCTATGTGCACCATAATAAGCAGGTCCCTATCCTCCAAACGCACTAAAAGTGCAACAAAAAAAAAAAAAGACTAAACTTGACCCAGACATTGTTTTTTAAATATTGAATCTACAATTTGTCTCAAATTCTTTATGAAAAGCTGTTTGCTCAGCAAGACACTGCCTTCCAGAAGACCAATACTGTATACGAATCACTTCAGTCTAGTACTGAGACTCGTGAATTACATTTTATGGGGTCAGACCAAGGCTTTGTGTCTGTCCTTGTGCTCCTAGACCAAATACACCTGTATCTGGGGAGTTTCTCCCATTCTTCTCTGCAGATCCTCTCAAACTTTGTCAGATTGGATGGGGAGCATTGCTGAACAGCTTTTTTCAGGTCCAGAGATGTTTTTTCAGGTTCAAGTCCGGGCTCTGACTGGGTCACCCAAGGACATTCAGAGACTTGTCCCGAAGTACGTTCCAAAGTACCTTCCGAAGTACATTCTTCCGTTTAAAAATGATGGAGGCCACTGTGTTCTTGGGGACCTTTAATTTCTTGTGGCTGCAATCCCGTTAACGGGATGATATGACAACAGCCAGTGAAAGTGCAGGGCGCCAAATTCAAACAACAGAAACCGTTACATGATAAATATTCCCTTACCGTTGATGATCTTCATCAGAATGCACTCCCATGAATCTCAGGTCCATAATAAATCATTGATTTGTTTGATAAAGTCCGTTATTTATGTCCAATTAGCTACTTGTGTTAGCACGTTTTGTACACCTATCCAAACGTTGGTGCTGGTCGACCATTTCTTCTGACAAAAACTTAAGGTATATTACAGGTCGAAGAAACATTTCAAACTAAGTACAGAATCAATCATTAGGATTGATCATTATTTTTTATCATAAATCTTCAATAAAGTTCCAACCTTTGTGTCTTGAGGAGGAACGGAACGCAGGAAGATATCATGTGGCATGCGCATAGCCAATAGCCTGACTCATTCCCCTCTTATTCAGTCCCACAACACAGTAGAAGCCTCATTCAAGTTTCTATAGACGGTTGACATCCAGTGGAAGCCCTAGGAAGTGAATCGTCATTCATATCCCAAGGGGATTTCAATAGGGAATGAGTTGAAAATATACCAAACTCACATTTCTCACTTCCTGTTTGGATTTCTTCTCAGGTTTCTGAGTTCTGTTATACTCACAGACATCAATCAAACAGTTTTAGAAAGAGTGTTTTGCATATATTAGCAACTGAGACTGAGGAGCAGGCCGTTTACTATGGGAACCTCTGGGCATCTTTCATCCAAGCTACTCAATACTGCTCCTGCAGCCATGAGAAGTTTAATGAGCAGCTTTTTTCCATCATCGCAACATTGCAAAAGTCAGATTTTTAATGTCTAAGAATCACGCAGAAAAGCTCATTCAAGTAACATTTTGAATGCTTAACAGGAATGGAAAAGTGTCAAATTCACACACTAATCAAGAGAACATCCCTGGTCATCCCTACTGCCTCTGATCTGGAGGACTCACTAAACAGAGAACATCCCTGGTCATCCCTACTGCCTCTGATCTGGAGGACTCACTAAACAGAGAACATCCCTGGTCATCCCTACTGCCTCTGATCTGGCAGACTCACCAAACAGAGAACATCCCTGGTCATCCCTACTGCCCCTGATCCCGAGGACTCACTAAACAGGGAACACCTCTGGGTATCCCTACTGCCTCTGATCTGGAGGACTCACTAAACAGAGAACATCCCTGGTCATCCCTACTGTCTCTGATCTGGAGGACCCACTAAA
>NC_060184.1:2862488-2882488 GCF_021184085.1 Oncorhynchus gorbuscha
TGTTTATGGGACATATTGGAGTGCCATATTGGAGTGCCATATTGGAGTGCCATATTGGAGTGCCATATTGGCGTGACATATTGGAGTGACATATTGGAGTGCCATATTGGAGTGACATATTGGAGTGCCATATTGGAGTGACATATTGGAGTGCCATATTGGAGTGCCATATTGGAGTGCCATATTGGAGTGACATATTGGAGTGCCATATTGGAGTGACATATTGGAGTGCCATATTGGAGTGACATATTGGAGTGCCATATTGGAGTGACATATTGGAGTGACATATTGGAGTGACATATTGGAGTGACATATTGGAGTGCCAACAAAAAGAAGCTTGTCAAAGGTCAGGCATGAATTCTATTTTTATTTCTGCATTTTGTGTCACTCCTATAGGTTTGAACCATGCATTTCTCTCTTTGTTTACAGAGGTGCTATCCTCAGATAATTGCATCGTTTGTTTTTGCCGAAAAGCCTTTCTGAAATCTGACATGTTGGCTGGATTCACAACAAGTGTAGTTTTAATTTGCTATCTTGCATGTGTGATTTCATGAAGGTTAGATTTTTATAGAAATGTATTTTAATTTGGCGCTCTGCATTTTCCCTTTAACCTCCCTGGAGAGATTAAAGGATCTCTATGGTCAGGGTGTGACAGTACTCTCCCCAAAGGTGCGGTCTCCCGGCCGCAAACCTGAACCTATAGGGTAAGGTCCGGGTAGGCATCTACCCTCAGTGGCGGCTCCAGTTCGGGACATAGCTCCCTATGCTGATCCGTCCGCTTCTGTGGATCCGACCGTTAATCTTTGCCGGAGACTCCAGACCGTGAATCGTTGCCGGAGGAACTGGGGACCACCGCTGGAGGCTCCAGACTGCAGAACGTCACTGGAGGCTCCGGACTGCGGCTCTTCGCTGTAGGCTCTGGACTACGGACTATCGCTGGAGGCTCTGGACTGCACATCATTGCTGGAGGCTCTGGACTGCGGACCATCGCTGGAGGCTCTGGACTGCGGACCGTCGCTGGAGACTCCGGACTGGGGACCGTCGCTGTAGGCTCCTTGCCATAGATCGTCACTACAGGCTCTGGGCCATGGATCATCACTGGAGGCTTCGGACCATGTATCATCACTGGAGGCTTCGGACCATCAATCATCACTGGAGGGTGAGTGTGGAGAGCTGGCACGGGACACACTGGGCTATGAAGGCGCACTGGAGGCATAATGCCGGTGCAGGATATTGTGGGCCTTGGAGGCGCACTGGAGGTCTGGAGCGTAGAGCTGGCACAGCGCTTCCTGGCTGAATCCCCCTTGTAGCACGGCAAGTGCGGGGAGCTGGCCCCACTGGGTTTTGCTGGTGAACTGGGGATACCGTGCGTAGAGCTTGAACAGGATATCCTGGGCCGAAGAGATGCAATCCGTCCTGGCTGAATGCGCACTCTAGCACGGCAACTGCGGGGAGCTTGCACAGAGCGCACCGGGCTGTGGATGCAGAACCGGATAACACGGTGCTTGACCGGTCACTCGCTCTCCACGGTGAGCACGGGGAGTTGGCTCAGGTCTGAACCCTGACTCCGCCAATCTCCCCGTGCCCCCCCAAAAAACATTTGGGGAGGGCTGCCTCTCACGCTTACTTCGTTGAGCTATCTCCTCGTATTTTCGCCGTTCCTTTTTTGCTTCCTCCTTACGGCGATACTCTCCAGCCTGTGTCCAGGGTCCTGCTCCCTCCAGGATTTCCTCCCAGGTCCAGTCCTCCTGACTACGCTGCTTGGTCTGTTGGTGTTAGGATCTTCTGTGACGTCCGTCGTTACATGAAGACCAAGGTGCTTTCATTTGAAATGTTCCACCAAAAAACAATAAAGAACTCAACGGACGTAAAGCTAGGAGTTCAACACATGCAACACACAAAGACAAGATCCCACAAAAAGGGCTGACTAAAATCCCCAATCAGAGACAACGATAGACAGCTGGATTGGGAACCATTGGGAACCTCTGATTGGGAACCATACTCGGCCAACAAAGAACAATAAACATAGATTTCCCACCCTAGTCACACCCTGACCTACCAAATAGAGAATGTATAGGATCTCTAAGGTCAGGGCGTGACAGTGGCATTAACTAGATAGCAACAATATGACTTGATTCGACGTCAATACTTCACTGAATCAACACTGGAAATAAGTTTGTTGTGCATTTCACTGATAAAAGTTTTTGTGATAAATGAGTGTATCGTCATCAAGATTGATAAATTAAGCAAATGCATGTATTATCCTCATGAATGAAGCCCATGCACTCATTGTTTTTATCAATTAGATCTTTCATAGATTTAAACTAGTAGCTAGCTCATCTTCATCATGTGTTGTTCCTTCTCTCTTTCCAGAATCAATCAGTTACAAGGCATGAATACAGAATGATCAAACTGTGCACGAGACAAGTCAAGGCTTTTGAGATTTAAGCAGCACTCTAAAACATGTTGGGTTGTTTGGAAGACCCAATTGCTGGGTTGCAGGCATTGGGTCAATATATATATATATATTTTGTAAATACAGCAAGGTTGGGTTGTTGGCGCTGAGGATAGATGACGTTTTACATTGTGCTATTTTGATAATTTTTTGCCTTGTTTGTAAAAAAAAAAAAGTTAACTTATTTTGTACATAATGTTGCTGCTACTGTCTACTTTGACCGAAAATAATTTCTGGGAGTGTGTGTTTGTTTTGTTCGATCAAGTATCCAAAAACCTCAGTTTACATTGGCGCCATGTTCAGAAATGCCTCCAAAACATCCAGAGACATTGCAGCCACATCAAATAACAGAAATACTCATCATGAACTTTGATGAAAGATTTCAAAAAAGATTTCAAAAAAGTTTTATGGCAAAAGCACAATATTCAATAATCTGAGAACAGCGTTCAGCCACAAAAGCAAGCCATACTCTTACCCGCCAAACTGTGGAGTCAACAAAAGTCATAAATAGCATTATAAATCTTCACTTTCCTTTGCTGATCTTCATCGGAATGCACTCCCAGGACTCCCAGGACTTCCACAAGAAATGTTTGTTTTGTTCGATCACGTCCATATTTATGTCCAAATACCTCGTTTAGTTCACTATTCATAAAATCCAGACGACAAGTCAAAAGAGTTCCATTACAGTTTGTAGAAACATGTCAAACAATGTTTACAATCAATCATTGTTACAATAAATCCTCAACAATATTCCATCCGGACAATAGCGTATTCATTACAGAGGAAAAAGGAACGGTGTGCCCGTGTGACCGTGCAGTCTTGGTGAAACAGCTCTTATTTGACACCCTTACACAATAGAAGCCTCAAACAACTTTCTAAAGACCGTTGACATCTGCTGGAAGCCTTGGGAAGTGCAATTTGGCCCCATAGACACAGCATATTGGATAGGCAATCACTTAAATGAAACTACAAACCTCAGATTTACCACTTCCTGTTTGGATTTGTCTCAGGTTTTTGCCTGCCATATGAGTTCTGTTATACTCACAGACATCATCCAAACAGTTTTAGAAACATCAGAGTGTCTATCCGATAATACTAATACTATGCATATATTAGCATCTGGGAAAGAGTAGCAGGTAGTTTACTCTGGGCACCTTATTCATCCAAGCTTCTCAATATTGCCCCCCTGTCACCAAGAAGTTAAAGAACTCTCTAGGTATTGCTTGCCTGAGGTCGAATACCCTCATGATAAGCTGTAGACTACACTATCTACCAATAGAGTTCACATCTATATTATTCATAGCCGTCTATTTACCACCACAAACCGATGCTGGCACTAAGACCACACTCAACCAACTCTATAAGGTTATAAGCAAACAATATATATTTTTTACCATACTTGCTTTATTGGTCTTTTGCACAAATATTCTGTAGTGTGACCAAAGTGACACACTTAACACTTAGCGTAAAGTGCCTGGCTCAAGGGCACAACAGCGGTAGAAGGCATACAGAGATATTATAGATGGTAGTCCTCTGGCTGACGGACCACTCCATGTAGATTTCCCCACAGGCAGCTCGGTGTCACGCCTTGGTCATTGTATTTTGTGTTTTCGTTATATATTTGGTCAGGCCAGGGTGTGACATGGGTTTATATATTGTATTTCGTATTGGGGTTTTGTGTTATTGGGATTGCGGCTGTGTAGGGGTGTTGTATGGGCTTGGCTGCCTGAGGCGGTTCTCAATCAGAGTCAGGTGATTCTCGTTGTCTCTGATTGGGAACCGTATTTAGGCAGCCTGGGTTTCGCTTTGAATTTCGTGGGTGATTGTTCCTGTCTTTGTGTAGTGTTCACCAGATAGGCTGTAATAGGTTTCACGTTCCGTTTGTTGTTTTTGTATTTATTAGTTATTTCATGTATCGTTCCGTTTTTTCATTCATTAAAGACATGAGTAACCACCACGCTGCAATTCGGTTAGAATCTCTTTTGACAAACGAAGAACGCCGTTACACTCGGGAGTTTGAATATCAGCCTGTCTTTCTTTCAAGAGTTTCAAGTTCCTTGGTGTCCACATCACCAATGATCTATCATGGTCCAAACGCACTAAGACAGTCGTGAATACGTCACGACAAAGCTATTCATTTATATTTCTCCTCACTCCCTTGCCATTTTTTAACCATTTGACCTGGCTTATCAACCCATACCTCAAAGTATTTCATTTAGAAATGTGGGTGAAATTATTCCTTAAAACCTCACCCCTATAGCAGTGAAGCATAGCGGTTAAGAGCTTTGGGCCAGTAACTGATCGGTCGCTGGTTCGAATCCCCAAGCCAGCAAGTTGAAAATATCTGCCCTTCTGCCTTTGAGTGCGGGAGACGTGTATGATGCTTAAGGCAGACCCCCACACCTCTTCTGATTCAGAGGTGTTGGGTTAAATGCAAAATATATATTTGGGTTGAATACATTCAGTTGTGCAAGTGATTAGGTTCCCCTTTTACTCTCTCTGCAAGCGGAGGAAATGGACCAAGAAGCAATCTTTCTTTTGTATGACTTGACTATAGCTTGAAATGAAAGAAGAAAAATGAAATCCTTACACATATTCTGTAAACATCACCCTTTTCATACACAAGTGGAGGTCCTCGGTCACACACGACTACAAAGGACTGTGGACACACACACGACTACAAAGGACTGTGGACACACACACGACTACAAAGGACTGTGGACACACACACGACTACAAAGGACTGTGGACACACACATGACTACAAAGGACTGTGGACACACACACGACTACAAAGGACTGTGGACACACACACGACTACAAAGGACTGTGGACACACTACAGCGACTACAAAGGACTGTGGACACACACACGACTACAAAGGACTGTGGACACACACACGACTACAAAGGACTGTGGACACACACATGACTACAAAGGACTGTGGACACACTAAGCGACTACAAAGGACTGTGGACACACTAAGCGACTACAAAGGACTGTGGACACACTAAGCGACTACAAAGGACTGTGGACACACACACGACTACAAAGGACTGTGGACACACTAAGCGACTACAAAGGACTGTGGACACACACACGACTACAAAGGACTGTGGACACACACACAACTACAAAGGACTGTGGACACACACAAGACTACAAAGGACTGTGGACACACACACACGACTACAAAGGACTGTGGACACACACACGACTACAAAGGACTGTGGACACACACACGACTACAAAGGACTGTGGACACACTAAGCGACACGTCAAGCTTGAGAAGTAGCCGGGTCCTGCCAGGTACATGTTAAAAGATTTGTTGTATTTTATAAAAGGAATTTATAATTCATTGAAGAGGCTGAACAACCTCTGGCCGGGTACCTGGTACTTCTAACGTATATGAAGGAGACCGTGATCTCAGAGGGCTCAGTGGACCAGACAGAATGGGACCAAGACAGTGGAGATAGTCAGAGAATATCTGTCTTTGCTGGATACTCCAGGCATGGTGGGTTACATTTTTTTTCTCCAAAAACATTAGACTTGAATTTGATTCTGTTTTGCTGTGATTAACTAGCCAGGTTTACGTGACCCACGTGACTCACAGGGCAACAAGAGCTGTGACCTCACTGGTCTGGAAAGGAGGCTGTTTGATAATGCAATATTTGTTAATAAATTGTGCAACGGGGTTTGACTGGTTCTCTCAGATGTAATTTTTTTTCTCCCTTGATTCAGACCTCTCATTGTTTACATTTGAAAGTAATAGAAGGGAGCGGGGCTCAAGAGCTGTGTGTGCCTCTGTGTGGCTGTGTGAGGCTGTGTGTGGCTGTGTGTGGCTGTGTGAGGCTGTGTGTGGCTGTGTGTGGCTGTGTGAGGCTGTGTGAGGCTGTGTGTGGCTGTGTGAGGCTGTGTGAGGCTGTGTGAGGCTGTGTGTTGCTGTGTGTGGCTGTGTGCTTTTTAGTGAGAAAGACACAGAGGAGAGCCAACCAGTGAAAGCACAGCCATTATCGATGCATTGTGCCGACAACATCAAAGAGACATTCCAGACTCTGAAGTTATGAGGACTTCAAGAGTTAGGTGTTAGCCAGACTATTGATTCACTGCAATGGAAAAGTAGTTGTTTGCTAAAAACAAAACGCAATATGAAGTCATATGGGGGCGAAGTCTCATAAGTGTTACAGAAAGCATTGGATATGGTGGGAACATGTGGATCTGAGAATGCTTCCTTAACCTGTTTGGGATAGGGGGCAGCCTTCTCACTTTTGTATGAATAGCCCAGAGTGAACTGCCTCCTACTCTGTCCAAGATGCTAACATATGCATAGTATTATTAGTATTGGATAGAAAACACTCTGAAGTTTCTAAAACTGTTTGAATGATGTGATTATAACAGAACTCATATGGCAGGTGAAGACCTGAGAAATCCAAATCCAACCAGGAAGTGGGACATCTGAGGTTTGTAGTTTTTCAAAGCTTGGCCTACCGAATAAACATTGAGATATGGATAAAGTTGCACTTCCTACGGCTTCCACTAGATGTCAACCATCTTTAGAAATTTGAATGAGGATTCTACTATAAAGGAGGGACTCATGAGACCTCTTTGAGTCAGTGGTCAGGCAGAGAGCCTTGGTCTCATGACGCGCGCTCCCGTCAGAGTTGCCTCGCGTTCCAGTGCATTTTCTGAAGACAAAAGGAATTCTCCGGTTGGAACATTATTGATGTTTTATGTTAAAAACATCCTAAAGATTGATTCCGTACATCGTTTGACATGTTTCTAAAGGACTGTAATGGAACTTTTCAAGTTATTTTCTGGATGAAGTGCCTGCACCTCATGAAGATGGATTACTGGGCTGAACACGTTAACAACAAGTGGCTATTTGGACATAAATGATGGAACTTTATGGAACAAATCAGTCATTTATTGTCGAACTGGAATTCCTGGGAGTGCCTTCTGATGAAGATAATCAAAGGTAAGTTAATATTTATGGTGTTGTTTCTAACTTTGTTGATTCCAAAATGGCGGATATTCCTCTGGCTGTTTTGGGTTCTGAGCGCCGTTCTCAGATTATGCTTTTTCTGTAAAGTATGTTTTAAATCTGACACAGCGGTTGCATTAAGGAGAAGTCTATCTTTAATTCTGTGAATAACACTTGTATCTTTTATCAATGTTTATTATGAGTATTTCTACAAAGTAAGGCGCCAATGTAAACTGAGATTTTTGGATATAAATATATACATTATCGAACAAAACCTACATGTATTGTGTAATATGAGGTCCTATGAGTGTCATCTGATGAAGATCATCAAAGGTTAGTGATTATTTTTATCTATATTTCTGCTTTTTGTGACTCCTATCTTTGGCTGGAAAAATGCCTGTGTGTTTTTTCGACTTGGCTATGACCTAACATAATCACATGTTGTGCTTTAGCTGTAAAACATTTCTGAAATCGTACACAATGGGTAGATAAACAAGATGTTTGGACTTGTTAATGTGTGAAAGTTACATATTTCAAAAAATTATTTTTGAATTTCATGGGCTGCCTTTTCAGCGGAATGTTGTTGAGGCCTGCACTAGAAAGGTTAATATTTGTGGGTATGTAAATGTTAAGCTGTCTATTGCTTTTGTCAATGTATGTTTTTGCTTGTAAAAAAAAAGTAAAATAAAATATTACAAACAAAATATATATATTCTGCTTTACTACGGATTGCTCAGGACTTCTACATTTTAAACCCTGACAGCTCGGGGAAAACTTACTGAACTGAATGGCAGTCTTCAAGGACAGAACACTTCGCCTCGCCTTCCCAAAGAGAAGAATGGTCCTTCTGTAGCTCAGTTGGTAGAGCATGGCGCTTGTAACACCAGGGTAGTGGGTTCGATCCCCGGGACCACCCATACGTAGAATGTATGCACACATGACTGTAAGTCGCTTTGGATAAAAGCGTCTGCTAAATGGCATATATTATATATTATTATATTATTATATTTATATATATTATATATATTATATTATTATATATAAGAATGCCCAACATCTTCTCTTGGAAGTGCAGGTATAGAAATAACCCTGCTGGTGGAGCCTCAGATGGTCATATATTTTTATCCTGAAACAGCCAAGTCACTAAACATTCTCTCCAGATACACAAGGTGACATAAGACTATATGACTTATGCCAGTGGTGTTCCCAACATCAGTCTACAAGATAGGCAGGAAGACATTCTGACCCAGCGTAAATGAGAATGGAAAGGCCTTCATTGACTTGCATTCTGTAAATTTAAATAGTGTACAGGCAGGGTGGTTGATGGGAAAATTAGATGATAGCATTTTGCAAAACCTTTAACGAAAGTAACAGAAAACTCAGCACACTTTATCGAAAGTAACAGAAAACTCAGCACACTTTAACGAAAGTAACAGAAAACTCAGCACACTTTAACGAAAGTAACAGAAACTCAGCACACTTTAACGAAAGTAACAGAAAACTCAGCACACTCCAAGACATTATTAGGCAGGATCCATCAGATTTGAATATTCTAAAAACACAAAACTAAATGGGCATTTTCTCACCGGAGATGTTTCAAGCAAACTGACTTTTTCAAATAAAATACAATTTTATTGGTCACATACACATATATAGCAGATGTTATTGCGGGTATAGCGAAATGCTTGTGTTCCTAGCTCCAACAGTGCAGTAGCATCTACTGTAACAATTCGCAACAATACACACAAATCTAAAGTAAAATAATGGATTTAAGAAATATATAAATATTAGGATGAGCAATATCAGAGTGGAATTGACTAAAATACAGTAGAATATAATACAGTACATACATATGAAATGAGTAAAGCAGTATGGAAACATGATTAAAGTGACCAGTGATTCCATGTCTATGTATATGGGGCAGCAGCCTCTAAAGTACAGGGTTGAGTAACCAGGTGGTAGCTGGCTAGTGATGGCTATTTAACAGTCTGATGGCCTTGAGATATAATCTCTTTTCAGTATCTCATCCCCAGCTGTGATTCACCTGTACTGAGCTCGCCTTCTGGATGATATCAGGGTGAAAAGACCGTGGCTCGGGTGGTTGAGGTCCTTGATGATCTTTTTGGCCTTCCTGTGACATCGGGTGCTGTAGGTGTCCTGGAGGGTACTCAGAGTGCCACCAGTGATGCGTTGTGCAGACCGCACCACCCTTTGGAGACCCTTATGGTTGCGGGCGGAGCAGTTGCCATACCAGTGTGCAATTGCTGTACCAGGCGGTGATGCAGTCTGACAGGATGCTCTCAATTGTGCATCTGTAAAAGTTTGTGAGGGTTTTAGGGGCCAAGACACATTTCCTCAGCCTCCTGAGGTTGAAGAGGCACTGTTGCGCCTTCTTCACCACTCTGTCTGTGTGGGTTTTCAGATTGTCAGTGATGTGTACGCTGAGGAACTTGAAGCTTTTCCTTTGTAATCCATGATTGTCTGTAGACCCTGCCACATGTCTCGTCTGATCCTTTGAATTGCGACTCCACTTTGTCTCTGTACTAATGTTTTGTCTGTTTGAATGCCTTATGGTGGGAATTGAACACTGTTTGTATTCGACCATATTTCCAGTCACAAATGCTATGGTTTGCACATTCAGCTTTCCACGAATGCTGCATTCTATCCACAGTTTCTGGTTTGGGTAGTAGACACAGTGGTGAAAAACATCCCCTATACACTTCCTGATGAACTCAGTCTGTGTCCGTGTAAATGTCAATGTATACTTCAATGTAGACATTGAATCCACATGATCTTCAATCCATTTCAATCCACATGATCAAAACAATCTTGAAACATTCAAATTTGTTAAACCAGGGTACGGGTACTTCCTGTTTGAGTTTGTGCTTATAGGGGTGAGACAAATGGATTGGTGATCTGATTTGCTGAAGGGAGGGTGGGAGAGGGCCTTGTAATGTTGAGCAACAGTAGTTGAGTGTTTTAGCAGCGCAAGTACTACAGTCAATGTGTTGATAGAACTTCAGTAGCATTTTCCTCACATTTGCTTTGTTAAAATCCCCAGCTACAATAAATGCTGCCTTCCAGTTTGCATAAAGTTCAGTGTAGTTCCTTGAGGGCCGTCGTGGTATCGGCTTGAGGGGGAATATACATGGCTGTGGCTATAACCGAAGAGAATTATCTTGGGAGGCAATACGGTCGGCATTTGACGGTGTGGTATTCTAGATCAGGTGAAAAAAAGGACATGAGTTTCTGTATATTATCCCAATCACACCATGAGCAGTTAATCATGAAACAACACCTCCGCTTTTCTTCCCGGAGAGTTCTTTATTCCTGTCTGCTTGACTTACAGAGAACCCTGCTGGCTGTATGGATGGGGACAGTATATCCAGAGAGAGCCAGAGAGTATTTTACAGTCCCTATTGTCTCTCTGGAAGGAGATCCTCGCCCTGAGCTTGTCTACTTTATAATCCAGAGACTGAACATTAGAACATTAGAAAGCAATTGTATTTTTGTATGATTTATTTAGCCTTGGCAAGTCAGTGAAGAACAAGTTTGTATTTACAATGCCAGTCTACTAAAAGGCAAAAGGCCTCCTGCGGGGATAGGGGCCAGGGATTTAAAACATTTAAAAAATGAAATATAAATAGAATATAAATATAAATATAGGACAAAACACACATCACAACAAGAGACAACACTACATAAAGAGAGACCTAAGACAACAACATAGCAAGGCAGCAACACATGACAACACAGCATGGTAGCAACACAGTTTACAGAGGAGTATAGAGTGCAGTGATGTGTCCTATAAGGAGCATTGGTGGCAAATCTGATGGCCGAATGGTAAAGATAATCTAGCCGTAAAAAGAGCACCCTTATCTGCCGATCTATAAATTATGTCTCTGTAGTATAGAATGGGTATGATGGTTGTCTGAATCAGAGATAGTTTGGCAGCTGGTGTGAAAGAGGAGCGATTACGATAGAGGAAACCAAGTCTAGATGTAACTTTAGCCTACAGCTTTGATATGAGCTGAGATAAGGACAGTGTACTGTCTAGCCATACTCCCCAGTACTTGTATGAGGTGACTACCTCAAGCTCTAAACCCTTAGAAGTAGTTATCACACCTGTAGAGAGAGGGACAGTCTTCTTACCAAACCACATGACCTTTGCTTGGAGGTGTTAAGAACAAGGTTAAGGGCAGAGAAAGGTTGTTGGACACTAAGAAAGCTTTGTTGTAGAGCGTTTAACACAAAATCTGGGCCAGCTGAGTATAAGACTGTATCATCTGCATATAAATGAACGAGACAGCGTCCTGCTACCTCAGATATGTTGTTGATATAAATTGAGAAGAGTGTGGGGCCTAGGATTGAGCCTTGGGGTACTCCCTTGGTGACAGGTAGTGGCTGAGACAGCAGATTTTCTGACTTTATACTCAGCACTCTTTGAGAGAGGTAGTTAGGGTTAGGGTTAGGGTTAGGCCAATGGTCCCGCAGAAACACCAATACTTCTTAGCCGGCCCACAATGTAATATACAGTAAATACTGAAGATCAGATAGTAATATACTGAAGATTATATGGTAATATACTGAACATTAGAGAGGAATATACTGAACATTAGAGAGTAATATACTGAACATTAGAGAGTAATATATTGAACATTAGAGAGGAATATACTGAACATTAGAGAGTAATATACTGAACATTAGATAGTAATATACTGAACATTAGAGAGTAATATACTGAACATTAGAGAGGAATATACTGAACATTAGAGAGTAATATACTGAACATTAGATAGTAATATACTGAACATTAGAGAGTAATATACTGAACATTAGAGAGTAATATACTGAACATTAGAGAGTAATATACTGAACATTAGAGAGGAATATCAGAGATGATGGATGGTGTGTACACCTCCTGAGTTGGACTAGAAGTCCACTCCATTTACCTCTTCTCTGCCAGCAGCGTCTTGGACCAGCCACTGGGATAAGTTCATTTGCCGTTGGCGGTACGAACAAACGATCCAATTGGGGAAAGTCGTGTCCCTGGTCGTAATGCTGGTGAGCTAGCGACGCTCTGATATCAAAAAGTTATTTCCGGCTGTATGTAATAACAAAAACAAACGTTCTGGGCTAATAATGTAAGAAATAACACACATATAAAACGAAATACTGCAAAATTGCTTTGGAGCTAGAAGTAGAGCTGACATGTTTTTGACGATATGATGATGACGTGATGATGTAGTGCACTTAAAACATTATTTTAAATGTGTTAAATGTGTTTCCATTGCATTTTCAACTCTACTGATGGTTTTGTCACAAACTGTCACGCTAAATAGATTTAAGCTAAGAGCCTCAAATGAATGGAAGACATCGACATCAAACAGATGATTATTGGGTTTATTTTTATTTATATTCATTGATGTAAATCATTTATAAAATGTACAAAATAAAATGTGCAATGGCATTGTCAGTTTGCCTCCATGCTCATATTCTAAAATCAAATGATTTCTCTAACCTCTTGGGACCAACACGGTTGAGTACCCGCACCAGGCGGAGGTGTCCACACCCTACCCATTTGTGTTGGCTCTTGAGGACTGCTCACAGGTGTTTAGTCATTAGCAGACAGACATTGGAGCAAGGTACACTGCTTGGGGAACTGGAATGTGGGCTTCAAGGCCGATTATGTGCTTGATATCAACTTTGGCCCAGAATGGGAATTCCTATAGACGATGGTGTAACAGAATCCCTTGCCCTAAGACTGTTTTTGCAAGCATGTCTTTTTTAAACTGAACAATAGTGGATAACTCTGTGCTCTTAGTAGTGTGAGAAGTGACAGCAGGAAGAACAGCCCTCAAGCTGATGTGTTCCAGTTAATTAATAGATCAAAGGGTGGAGGAGCCATGAGTGTCTCAATCCAATGCTAGTATGCTCTTAAGGCTCCTATTTATAGCACTGTTAAATGTACTTTTGGTTAGTTTTGTAATGCATTTGTGCCTGCATTTGTGCCTGCATTTGTGCCTGCATTTGTGCCTGCTTTTTGCCTGCTTTTTGTGCCTGCTTTTTGCCTGCTTTTTGTGCCTGCTTTTTGCCTGCTTTTTGCCTGCTTTTTGTGCCTGCTTTGTGCCTGCTTTGTGCCTGCTTTTTGCCTGCTTTTTGCCTGCTTTTTGCCTGCTTTTTGCCTGCTTTTTGCCTGCTTTTTTTGCCTGCTTTTTGCCTGCTTTTTTTGCCTGCTTTTTGTGCCTGCTTTGTGCCTGCTTTTTGTGCCTGCTTTTTGCCTGCTTTTTGCCTGCTTTTGCCTGCTTTTTGCCTGCTTTTTGCCTGCTTTTTGCCTGCTTTTTTTGCCTGCTTTTTGTGCCTGCTTTGTGCCTGCTTTTTTTCCTGCTTTTTGTGCCTGCTTTTTGTGCCTGCTTTTTGCCTGCTTTGTGCCTGCTTTTTGCCTGCTTTTTGCCTGCTTTTTGCCTGCTTTTTGCCTGCTTTTTTTGCCTGCTTTTTGCCTGCTTTTTTTGCCTGCTTTTTGTGCCTGCTTTGTGCCTGCTTTTTGTGCCTGCTTTTTGCCTGCTTTGTGCCTGCTTTTTGCCTGCTTTTTTGCCTGCTTTTTGCCTGCTTTTTGCCTGCTGCTTTTTGCCTGCTTTTTGTGCCTGCTTTTGCCTGCTTTTTGCCTGCTTTTTGCCTGCTTTTTGCCTGCTTTTTTGCTTTTTTGCCTGCTTTTTTGCCTGCTTTTTGCCTGCTTTTTTGCCTGCTTTTTGCCTGCTTTTTTGCCTGCTTTTTTGCCTGTGCCTGCTTTTTTTGCTTTTGTGCCTGCTTTTGCCTGCTTTTTGCCTGCTTTTTTGCCTGCTTTTTGCCTGCTTTTTGCCTGCTTTTTGCCTGCTTTTTTGCCTGCTTTTTGCCTGCTTTTTTGCCTGCTTTTTGCCTGCTTTTTGCCTTTTTGCCTGCTTTTGTGCCTGCTTTGTGCCTGCTTTTTGTGCCTGCTTTTTTGCCTGCTTTTGCCTGCTTTTTGCCTGCTTTTTGCCTGCTTTTTGCCTGCTTTTTGCCTGCTTTTTGCCTTTTTGCCTGCTTTTTGCCTGCTTTTTGCCTGCTTTTTGCCTGCTTTTTGTTGCCTGCTTTGTGCCTGCTTTTTTGTGCCTGCTTTTTGCCTGCTTTTGCCTGCTTTGTGCCTGCTTTGCCTGCTTTTTGCCTGCTTTTGCCTGCTTTTTGCCTGCTTTTTGCCTGCTTTTTGCCTGCTTTTGCCTGCTTTTTGCCTGCTTTTTGCCTGCTTTTTGCCTGCTTTGTGCCTGCTTTTTGCCTGCTTTTTGCCTGCTTTTTGCCTGCTTTGTGCCTGCTTTTTGCCTGCTTTTTGCCTGCTTTGTGCCTGCTTTGTGCCTGCTTTTTGCCTGCTTTGTGCCTGCTTTGTGCCTGCTTTTTGCCTGCTTTTTGCCTGCTTTGTGCCTGCTTTTTGCCTGCTTTTTGCCTGCGGTGGCTCATTTGCCTTTATGTTCGACTACTGAAGCGAATTCTGGTACACTTTCATTCTATCACAACAATTTACTTTAAAAAAACAGAATGTTACATTTTTGGGGATTATTTAAAAAGCGCTTTATGAATGAAATACAGTTGTTAAGTAATGAGTCATGAGTCCATGTCCTTATCAGTGATGTAACATTTTATTTTACACTCAAATGTAGACCATAAATGTATGGCAATACAGCATGGTGTGTGTGTGTGTGTGTGTGTGTGTGTGTGTGTGTGTGTGTGTGTGTGTGTGTGTGTGTGTGTGTGTGTGTGTGTGTGTGTGTGTGTGTGTGTGTGTGTGTGTGTGTGTGTGTGTGTGTGTGTGTGTGTGTGTGTGTGTGTGTGTGTGTGTGTGTGTGTGTGTGTGTGTGTGTCTGTGTCTGTGTGTGTGTGTGTCTGTGTGTGTGTGTGTCTGTGTGAGTGTCTGTGTCTGTGTCTGTGTCTGTTTGTGTGTGTGTGTCTGTGTGTGTCTGTGTCTGTGTCTGTGTGTGTCTGTGTCTGTGTGTGTCTGTGTCTGTGTGTGTGTCTGTGTCTGTGTCTGTGTGTCTGTGTCTGTGTCTGTGTCTGTGTCTGTGTGTGTCTGTGTCTGTGTGTGAGTCTGTGTCTGTGTCTGTGTCTGTGTGAGTTAGCCGAAGCGTCGTCAATGAATGTGAATGTATCTATTGATGAGCTCTGGCACTGCCTGATAGACGGGTCTGTGTTCCACTTCAGACAAGCAGTGTCTTACGCTTTGTATTTCTCTGATTGTATCAATTTCAACCGACGCTTAAGTCTGATGTCTGGACTGTTTAAATATGTATTTATTCACAGATATTTGTTTCATGAACCAGACATTTTGGCTTTGTGTCAATGTGCTATTTATATATATATATTGTTTTTACATATTATTGCACTTTCTCTGATGTGATGTACTGTATGTTCTGAAATGCAGGCAGTAGAAATGAATTACTTGAAATTCAACATTGTATTTTGATTGTGCGTATAAGAAAAAGAGGTGGTGGGATTGTAGAGAAGGCAAAATATATGCAAGCAAAAATAGTTTTATTAGACTGAAACTAAAAGTAACCCAAGGATTACACAAATGATGCTGGGTCAATCCCCCAACCCAATGTGCTGGGTCAATCCCCCAACCCAATGTGCTGGGTCAATCCCCCAACCCAATGTGCTGGGTCAATCTCCCAACCCAATGTGCTGGGTCAATCCCCCAACCCAATGTGCTGGGTCAATCTCCCAACCCAATGTGCTGGGTCAATCCCCCAACCCAATGTGCTGGGTCAATCCCCCAACCCAATGTGCTGGGTCAATCCCCCAACCCAATGTGCTGGGTCAATCTCCCAACCCAATGTGCTGGGTCAATCCCCCAACCCAATGTGCTGGGTCAATCTCCCAACCCAATGTGCTGGGTCAATCCCCCAACCCAATGTGCTGGGTCAATCCCCCATCCCAATGTGCTGGGTCAATCCCCCAACCCAATGTGCTGGGTCAATCCCCCAACCCAATGTGCTGGGTCAATCCCCCAACCCAATGTGCTGGGTCAATCCCCCAAATGTGCTGGGACAATCTCCCAACCCAATGTGCTGGGTCAATCTCCCAACCCAATGTGCTGGGTCAATCCCCCAACCCAATGTGCTGGGTCAATCCCCCAACCCAATGTGCTGGGTCAATCCCCCAACCCAATGTGCTGGGACAATCTCCCAACCCAATGTGCTGGGTCAATCTCCCAACCCAATGTGCTGGGTCAATCCCCCAACCCAATGTGCTGGGTCAATCCCCCAACCCAATGTGCTGGGTCAATCCCCCAAATGTGCTGGGACAATCTCCCAACCCAATGTGCTGGGTCAATCTCCCAACCCAATGTGCTGGGTCAATCTCCCAACCCAATGTGCTGGGTCAATCCCCCGAATGTGCTGGGTCAATCCCCCAACCCAATGTGCTGGGTCAATCCCCCGAATGTGCTGGGTCAATCCCCCAACCCAATGTGCTGGGTCAATCCCCCAAATGTGCTGGGACAATCTCCCAACCCAATGTGCTGGGACAATCTCCCAACCCAATGTGCTGGGTCAATCTCCCAACCCAATGTGCTGGGTCAATCCCCCAACCCAATGTGCTGGGTCAATCTCCCAACCCAATGTGCTGGGTCAATCTCCCAACCCAATGTGCTGGGTCAATCCCCCAACCCAATGTGCTGGGTCAATCCCCCGAATGTGCTGGGACAATCTCCCAACCCAATGTGCTGGGTCAATCCCCCAACCCAATGTGCTGGGTCAATCTCCCAACCCAATGTGCTGGGTCAATCCCCCAACCCAATGTGCTGGGTCAATCCCCCAACCCAATGTGCTGGGTCAATCCCCCGAATGTGCTGGGACAATCTCCCAACCCAATGTGCTGGGTCAATCCCCCAACCCAATGTGCTGGGTCAATCTCCCAACCCAATGTGCTGGGTCAATCCCCCAACCCAATGTGCTGGGTCAATCCCCCAACCCAATGTGCTGGGTCAATCCCCCGAATGTGCTGGGTGTGCTGGGACGAGGTGTATTTGGAGGGCAAGTTGGCTAGGATGATATCTATGAGGGTGCCCATGTTTACGGATTTGGTGTTGTATCTGGTAGGTTCATTGATAATTTGTGTGAGATTGAGGGCATCAAGCTTAGATTGTGGGATGTTTAGGGTGTTAAGCATGTCCCAGTTTAGGTCACCTAGCAGCTCGAGCTCTGAAGATAGACGTGGGGCAATCAATTAACATATGGTGTCCAGGGCATAGCTGGGGGCAGAGGGAGGTCTATAGCAAGCGGCAATGGTGAGAGACTTGTTTCTGGAAAGGTTGATTTTCAAAAAAGTAGAAGCTCGAATTGTTTGGGTACAGACCTGGATAGTAAGACAGAACTCTGCAGGCTACCTCTGAAGTAAATTGCAACTCCTCCCCCTTTGGCAGTTCTATCTTTTCAGAAAATATTATAGTTAGCGATGGAAATTTCAGGGATTTTGGTGGACATCCCTGGAGGAACAGAGGAGGAGTAGGATAAGGGTAAAGGATAAAATAACTGGTTGTGTAGTGCATTCGGGACAGAGAGTAAAAGGAGCTGGTTTCTGGGCGCGATAGATTAGATTCAAGGCATAATGTACAGACAAAGGTATGGTAGGATGTGAGTACATTGGAGGTTAACCTAGGCATTGAGTAATGATGAGAGAGAAATTGTCTCTAGAAACATTTAAACCATCTGATGTGTGTGGGACGGGGAACTAAAGGATTGGCTAAGGCATATTGAGCTGGGCTGGAGGCTCTACAGTGAAGTAAGACAATAATCACCAACCAGAACAGCAATGGACAAGGCATATTGACATTAAGGAGAGGCATGCATAGCCGAGTGATCATAGGAGTCTAATGAGTAGGAAGTGGTTCAGTCCAATTGGCAAAATGGGTATTGTCGCCCAGGAAATTGGCTGATGGACCTATTCAGCTAACAGTCCGATATGCTCTAGACAGCTAACGGGCCATGGCTAGCAGGCTAGGAGATGGTCATTCAGGGGATGTCGCTACATATAGCCAGTTGAATAACCCCCTTGGGCAGATTACGGCGGTAGTCCAGTCGTGAAGGAGCTCTGTGAAAGGGGTCCGGGCCAATTGGCAAAATAGGTATTGCCCCGGAGTGGCTAATGGACCTCTTCAGGTAGCTGGTAGATGGGCCTAGCATGGGCTAGCTCCAGGTTTCGGGACAGAGATGTTAACCGGGAGTAGCCAGCTAGCTAGCTAACTCTGATGATCGAGGTGAAAAGGTTCAGAGCTTGCGATAGGAATCTGTGGATATGGAGAGAAAATAGGTCCGGTATACTCTGGTTTGAATCGCGTTGTGCCAATTAGCGAGAGTTTTCCAAGCTAAAGGTTAGCTGATGACCATCTACTAGCTAGTAGTTAGTTGGGGATTCCGGTTCCGCAGTAAAGAAAAATACTTTAGGAAAAAGCAGAACCACATTTGGTGAGGCGGGTTGCAGGAGACTATTTTGAAGTCGAGGTTTAGAAAAATATAAAAAAGGATATGCGAAGAAAAAGTTATAATAAGATATATACATGGAACATGACAAGATGAAGGACAAAGACATCTGACTGCTACGCCATCTTGGATAAGTTATGTAACAGAGCAGTAGGTCGAGCTATGTACTTATCATTTGGTTGAGAATAACATTAGTTTAGAAAACAATTGTTTTGCTATATATTCTGTGTGTAGTTGGTTGGCTTTGCTAGTTAGCAAACTGAGATCTCTGCTCAAGTTGGCTAACGTTTAGCTAGCTTGCTAATAACGTTTTGAGGAGAACAGATTATCTTCCTGTGGAATCAAGATAAGAGGGGATGGGGAAGAACATTTGATGTGCAGTTTTTTCCTCTGCAGTGCCCAGATGGGGTGAGAGGAAACTGCTACAGAGTTTTAAAAAAAAGCAAAGATATCTGACTCTTGATTAGCTTGATGTCAATGTGGAACCAATGCAGTGATATTATTTTTATTGGATCGCTATATAAGCTGATTTTCCTGAAAATGTCTATCTGATCATATAGCTAGCTAGTTGTTTTAGTGTCCATTAAACAACATCATCATCACGTTGTCATGCATCTAAAAACTATAGAGGAGGAGACACGCTTTGGGGTGAGCTAGCTAGAACACCGTCAACTAGCTAGCTAGAACACCATCAACTAGCTAGCTATAATATCTCATTTTCAGGAAACGCATGGATAGAGCTAACTATCTGTAGTAAACAGCAACAACCAATTAGACAGGCCCTGAAAACACACAACAACCAATCAGACACACTGAAACAAACAACAACCAATGACAGAACAGCTGGAAGACGTCCTGAAACACACAACAACCAATCAGACACGCTCTGAAGGAATAACAACCAATCAGACACTCTCTGAAACGCACAGTAACCAATCAAACACGCTCTGAAACACACAACAACCAATCAGACATGCTCTGAAGGAATAACAACCAATCAGACAGTCTCTGAAACACACAATAACCAATCAGGCACGCTCTGAAGGAATAACAACCAATCAGACACTCTCTGAAACACACA
>NC_060184.1:2887488-2913867 GCF_021184085.1 Oncorhynchus gorbuscha
GGGGGGGTGGGGGAGGGAGAGAAGGGGATGAGGGGGGGAGAAGGAGGGGGAGATTGGTCTAGTTTGAAATGTTGAGGCGAGCAAGGGGGGTGGGGGAGGGAGACTAGCTACATTTTCAGACACAACTTTCACATTTTGAGAAAGGTTTTTAGTGTACAAGTTAAAGCGGATGAGGGGGGGAGAAGGAGGGGGGAGATTGGTCTAGTTTGAAATGTTGAGGCGTTTTGGGGAGGGAGAGAAGGGGATGAGGGGGGAGAAGGAGGGGGAGATTGGTCTAGTTTGAAATGTTGAGGTGGGGGGGTGGGGGAGGGAGAGAAGGGGATGAGCATGGGGGGGAAGAAGGAGGGGGAGATTGGTCTAGTTTGAAATGTTGAGGTGAGGGGTTGGGAGGAGAGAAGTAGGATGGGGGGAGGAAGGAGGGAGGGAGGGAGAGAACAGGGATGAGGGGGCGGTGAGGGGCGACTGGTCTAGCTATCGACAGATCAGTTGGAAAAAATGATTGGCTGCATTCTACACACGTCACGGTCAGTGTGAACCTGGAGTGACGACACAACGCCAAACAAGATGATGCTACAAACGAAACAGTGAAGAACTCATCCATGTATACAGGTAAGAGACTAGCTACATTTTCAGACACAACTTTCACATTTTGACAGAAATGTGTTTTTACTGCAAGTTAAAGTGTACTGTTAGTTAGCTAGCGAACATCACGTGTATGATCTGTGTAGAAATATTATTCAAATCAGAAATCCATTTGTATTGCAAGGTATAGCCTAATGTTAGCATGCTAACATTGAACCTAGTGTGTTAGCTTTACTTACCTGCAGATTCAAACTACAGCTATGACAATGGTTGTATTGGTAATAGTATGAGTTGGGGTTATCCCTGTTTATTGTTTAGCTAGCTAGCTACATGACTAAACAAAAGACTCCACTTCGGCTGCATTATTAAATGACCCATCATATTAGACAGGTGTGTCTGGGGGTGATTACAGCCATCTATTGTATTTCAAGAACATGTCTAGACAGTAGTGACCCATCCACTTAGCTAGATGTGTCTGAGAGGTGATTATAGCATGTCTTTCACATAACCCATCAATTTAGACAACTGTTTCTGGATAAGAGTCATCTAAAAATGATTAGCAACATATAATATATATGTAAATATACTGTAGATAATATTATTATAATAACAATATGAAACATTTTTATCTGGACACTCTGTTTTTTATAAGTAAATAATAATAATTTAATTTATAAGCAAGTAATAATTTATAAGCAAGTAATAATTTCAGTGTACCGTTTACACCTTCTGAATCCTGTGCGTGTGACGAATAAATGTACATTCGATTCGATATAGCGTGTGTTTAGCACATGGCCTCTCACGTGAATCCTTAAAGAGATGGGTGGGGCTAAGGCTTAAGTGGATGAATGGGTGTAGACAAAGAAGAGCTCTCCAGCCAGTTAACCAAAACATTCAAGGGCCATTTTCTCAGAGGTGGAGTTACAAGTTGATCAACTTTCAAACCAGAATTACTTCTCCATGGTTCCTCAACTGTAGTGTATGATCTACCATGTTGTAGCTCCGAGTCTCTACTTTTATCCAATGTAAAAAACACCATTTTAAATGTTGATACATAAGAACGAATCGTGGCGGTCGGTCTCATGCATAACCATTGCAGCAATTGAAAGGGAACAGTCTTAGACCAGGTATTAGACCACATATTAAGGGAACAGTCTTAGACCAGGTATTAGACCACATATTAAGGGAACAGTCTTAGACCAGGTATTAGACCACATATTAAGGGAACAGTCTTAGACCAGGTATTAGACCAGGTATTAGACCAGGTATTAGACCACATATTAAGGGAACAGTCTTAGACCAGGTATTAGACCACATATTAAGGGAACAGTATTAGACCAGGTATTAGACCAGGTATTAGACCACATATTAAGGGAACAGTCTTAGACCAGGTATTAGACCAGGTATTAGACCAGGTATTAGACCACATATTAAGGGAACAGTCTTAGACCAGGTATTAGACCACATATTAAGGGAACAGTCTTAGACCAGGTATTAGACCAAAGCTTAAGGGAACAGTCTTAGACCAGGTATTAGACCACATATTAAGGGAACAGTCTTAGACCATGTATTAGACCACATATTAAGGGAACAGTCTTAGACCAGGTATTAGACCAGGTATTAGACCAGGTATTAGACCACATATTAAGGGAACAGTCTTAGACCAGGTATTAGACCACATATTAAGGGAACAGTCTTAGACCAGGTATTAGACCAGGTATTAGACCAGGTATTAGACCACATATTAAGGGAACAGTCTTAGACCAGGTATTAGACCAAAGCTTAAGGGAACAGTCTTAGACCAGGTATTAGACCACATATTAAGGGAACAGTCTTAGACCAGGTATTAGACCAGGTATTAGCCCAGGTATTAGACCACATATTAAGGGAACAGTCTTAGACCAGGTATTAGACCAAAGCTTAAGGGAACAGTCTTAGACCAGGTATTAGACCACATATTAAGGGAACAGTCTTAGACCAGGTATTAGACCAGGTATTAGACCACATATTAAGGGAACAGTCTTAGACCAGGTATTAGACCAGGTATTAGACCAGGTATTAGACCAGGTATTAGACCACATATTAAGGGAACAGTCTTAGACCAGGTATTAGACCAGGTATTAGACCAGGTATTAGACCAGGTATTAGACCAGGTATTAGACCAGGTATTAGACCACATATTAAGGGAACAGTCTTAGACCAGGTATTAGACCAGGTATTAGACCAGGTATTAGACCACATATTAAGGGAACAGTCTTAGACCAGGTATTAGACCAGGTATTAGACCAGGTATTAGACCACATATTAAGGGAACAGTCTTAGACCAGGTATTAGACCAGGTATTAGACCAGGTATTAGACCACATATTAAGGGAACAGTCTTAGACCAGGTATTAGACCAGGTATTAGACCAGGTATTAGACCACATATTAAGGGAACAGTCTTAGACCAGGTATTAGACCAGGTATTAGACCAGGTATTAGACCAGGTATTAGACCAGGTATTAGACCAGGTATTAGACTAGGTATTAGACCAGGTATTAGACCACATATTAAGGGAACAGTCTTAGACCAGGTATTAGACCAGGTATTAGACCAGGTATTAGACCACATATTAAGGGAACAGTCTTAGACCAGGTATTAGACCAGGTATTAGACCAGGTATTAGACCACATATTAAGGGAACAGTCTTAGACCAGGTATTAGACCAGGTATTAGACCAGGTATTAGACCACATATTAAGGGAACAGTCTTAGACCAGGTATTAGACCAGGTATTAGACCAGGTATTAGAACACATATTAAGGGAACAGTCTTAGACCAGGTATTAGACCAGGTATTAGACCAGGTATTAGACCACATATTAAGGGAACAGTCTTAGACCAGGTATTAGACCAGGTATTAGACCAGGTATTAGACCAGGTATTAGACCAGGTATTAGACCAGGTATTAGACCAGGTATTAGACCAGGTATTAGACCAGGTATTAGACCAGGTATTAGACCAGGTATTAGACCACATATTAAGGGAACAGTCTTAGACCAGGTATTAGACCAGGTATTAGACCAGGTATTAGACCAGGTATTAGACCAGGTATTAGACCAGGTATTAGACCAGGTATTAGACCAGGTATTAGACCAGGTATTAGACCAGGTATTAGACCACATATTAAGGGAACAGTCTTAGACCAGGTATTAGACCAGGTATTAGACCAGGTATTAGACCAGGTATTAGACCAGGTATTAGACCAGGTATTAGACCAGGTATTAGACCAGGTATTGTCAATGTTATATTTACTGTTCTTTTCACCGCATTTGTTCATAATGTTCTGAAAATACTCTATTCAGTAACTTGTTGAGAATATTCCTGGAACATTTGGGGCAGGTGTAACATAGGTCAAAAAAACATGACAAGGATTTTAGTGAGAAGACTAACTGGTGTCCCTAAGTGGCCACACACCTCTCCACACAGTTCCCAAGTCATTTCAACGCACTTTTATGACACAAAGATATAGAAATAGTCGTCAACTATAAGGTGATTTTTTTTTAAACTCTCCTAGCTGTGAGGAACTAGAGCAAGAACACATAATTGTATTTAATTTGGAACACAACCCCTGTATCCCCACCATCACACAATGACTGTTGCTGTTTACGTGTTCGGTATGCTTGTATGACATCAAAGCTCTATTTATTATAGTCCTCGATGTGGCATCTTTTCAAATGACATTCCCTCCCCAAGACAACAAAACATTTGCTCATGTACCAAACCCACACAGTGCTGTGAAGAGCAGGATCAGAGCTGTGACGTCATGCATTGCATCTTACTGTACAGCCACTGGGTTCCAGTTTAGCAGCTTATCACTGCCCAAACCTGCCATTATAAACACGTATACATACAGGCAGGTGTGTAATGGCTTAATCAATCCGTCAGTCCATCAATCAGTCTCTACATCAATAACTTGGACCCCAGCAATATTAGCTTTATAAATAGAATCAGCTAATTGGGATCATAATAAAAATGTAATTAAAATCAACAGTTCGTCTTTCAGCCAGTCAGCGAGTCAGTCAGCGAGTCAGTCAACCAGTCAGTCAGCAAGTCAGTCAACCAGTCAGTCAACCAGTCAGTCAACAAGTCAGTCAGCAAGTCAGTCAGCCAGTCAGCTAGTCAGCCAGTCTGTCAGTCAGCCAGCCAGCCAGCCAGTCAGCCAGTCTGTCAGTCAGCCAGCCAGCTAGCCAGCCAGCCAGTCAGCCAGTCAGCCAGTCAGTCAACCAGTCAGTCAGCAAGTCAGTCAACCAGTCAGTCAACCAGTCAGTCAGCAAGTCAGTCAGCCAGTCAGCCAGTCAGTAAGTCAGTCAACCAGTCAGCCAGTCAGCCAGTTTGCTAGCCAGCCAGTCAGCAATTCAGTCAGCCAGTCAGTCAGTCAGTCAGCAATTCAGTCAGCCAGTCAGCAAGTCAGCCAGCCAGTCAGCCAGTCAGCCAGTTTGTTAGCCAGCCAGTCAGTCAGTCAGCAATTCAGTCAGCCAGTCAGTCAGTCAGTCAGCAATTCAGTCAGCCAGTCAGCCAGTCAGTCAGCCAGTCAGTCAATCAATCAATTAATTTAATTAAGGGAGGGAGGGAGAGAAGGGGGTGAGGGGGAGAGGAGGAAGGAGGGAGGGAGAGAAGGGGGTGAGGGGGGATAGGAGAGGAGGAAGGAGGGAGAGAGAGAAGGGGGTGAGGGGGGGGGGAGGAGGAGGAGGGAGAGAAGGGGGTGAGGGGGAGAGGGAGGAAGGAGGGAGGGAGAGAAGGGGGGAGGGGGGGGAGGGAGGAGAGGAGGGAGAGAAGGGGGTGAGAGGGGGGGGGGGGGAGGGAGAGAAGGGGGAGGGGGGAGAAGGGGGGAGGGGGAGAGGAGGGAGGAGGGAGGGGGAGAAGGGGGTGGGGGGGGAGGGAGGGAGGAGGGAGAGAAGGGGGTGAGGGGGGAGGAAGGAGGGAGAGAAGGGGGTGGGGGGGAGGAGGGAGAGAGAGGGGGTGAGGGGGGGGAGGAGAGGAGGAAGGAGGGAGAGAAGGGGGTGAGGGGGAGGAGGAAGGAGGGAGAGAAGGGGGTGAGGGGGAGGGAGGGTGGAGAGAGGGAGAGAAGGGGGTGAGAGGGGGGGGAGGGTGGAGTGGTTCAGAGAAGTGGTTCATACTAGTGAGTGTGTTTATACTAGTGGGGAAGTGGTGTGGTTCATTCTAGTGGTGTGTTCATTCTAGTGGTGTGTTCATACTAGTGGTGTGTTCATACTAGTGGTGTGTTCATACTAGTGGTGTGTTCATTCTAGTGGTGTGTTCATTCTAGTGGTGTGTTCATACTAGTGGTGTGTTCATTCTAGTGGTGTGTTCATACTAGTGGTGTGCTCTGTTCATACTAGTGGTGTGTGTGTGTGTGTGTGTGTGTGTGTGTGTGTGTGTGTGTGTGTGTGTGTGTGTGTGTGTGTGTGTGTGTGTGTGTGTGTGTGTGTGTGTGTGTGTGTGTGTGTGTGTGTGTGTGTGTGTGTGTGTGTGTGTGTGTGTGTGTGTGTGTGTGTGTGTGTGTTTGACTGCGTAGGCTCACCAGATTCCTTCTAATGTGAGCGGAGCAGCAAGTGGATAAAAGGTTTTAGACACACAGACATTTACCACCCTTTTCATCCCTCTATGTGATGTGTGTGTCGAAAGCCAAACATTAATCTGCAACGTGGAATAGAAAATTGTGATCACTCGTTCATTCTACCTCTTCTCATCCTTCCCCCTCTATTCATTTCTCTATTTTCCCACTCCCTCGCTTCAGATATTTCCTCATCCTCTTTCTCTCCATCTTAATCCTGTTTGCCTTGGTTAGTTCTTCCCGAAGAGAGAGGAGAGAAAGAGACACAGAGAGAAAGAGAGAGAGAGAGAGAGAGAGAGAGAGAGAGAGAGAGAGAGAGAGAGAGAGAGAGAGAGAGAGAGAGAGAAAGAGAGAGAGAGTAGGAGAGAAAGAGACAGAGAGAGAGAGAGAGAGAGAGAGAGAGAGAGAGAGAGAGAGAGAGAGAGAGAGAGAGAGAGAGAGAGAGAGAGAGAGAGAGGAGAGATAGACATAACTAGTCATTCAAGGGTTTTTCTTTATTTTTACTATTTTCTACATTGTAGATTAATAGTGAAGATATCAAAACTATCAAATAACACATATGGAATCATGTAGTAACCGAAAAAGGGTTAATCAAATCAGAATATATTTTTATATTTGAGATTCTTTAAAGTAGAAACTCTTTGCTTTGTTGACAGCTTTTTACACTCTTGGCATTCTCTCAACCAGCTTCATGAGGAATGCTTTTCCAACAGTCTTGAAGGAGTTCCTGCCACGACTACTACCGCAGGTAGCTCCCATTCCTGTTCGGGTGGCGCTCGGCAACAGCTTACTAGCTGCCACTGATGCTTTTTTCCCCTTGTGTGTTGATTAGTTACACCTGTGTTTAGTTAGGTTAATTGGTTAATTGGTTGGGCTTTATTAGCCTGCTGGATGTGCGGGATTGTTTTCTGTGTACTATTGTGCATGACTGTAAGTCACGGTCGTACGTGTGTGTGTGTGTGTGTGTGTGTGTGTGTGTGTGTGTGTGTGTGTGTGTGTGTGTGTGTGTGTGTGTGTGTGTGTGTGTGTGTGTGTGTGTGTGTGTGTGTGTGTGTGTGTGTGTGTGTGTGTGTGTGTGTGTGTGTGTGTGTGTGTGTGTGTGTGTGTGTGTGTGTGTGTGTGTGTGTGTCCGTGTTGTGTGTTTTTCTGGACTGTTTAGTTCCCCGTGTTTTGGGGCATTTGTTTGGGTGGCGTCTTTTTCACCGGTGTGGCGAATTAAAAAGTATTGCTACCCTGAACTCTGTGTTTCCTGCGCCTGACTTCTTCCTCCACTACACCCCGGGCATTACTGTTCCCACATATGATTAGCGCTTGTTGGCTGCGAGAGAGAGGGAGTGAGACAGACAGACAGACAGACAGACAGACAGACAGACAGACAGACAGACAGACAGACAGACAGACAGACAGACAGACAGACAGACAGACAGACAGACAGACAGACAGACAGACAGACAGACAGACAGACAGACAGACAGACAGACAGACAGACAGACAGAGAGAGACAGAGAGACAGAGAGATAGAGAGATAGAGAGACTGAGAGACTGAGAGACTGAGAGACTGAGAGACTGAGAGACTGAGACTGAGAGATTGAGAGGAGAGAGAGAGAGAGAGAGAGAGAGAGAGAGAGAGAGAGAGAGAGAGAGAGAGAGAGAGAGAGAGAGAGATTGAGAGAGAGAGAGAGGGGGATTGAGAGAGAGAGAGAGAGAGAGAGAGAGAGAGAGAGAGAGAGAGAGAGAGAGAGAGAGAGAGAGAGAGAGAGAGAGAGAGAGAGAGAGAGAGAGAGAGTAGAGAGAAAGAGAGAGAGAGAGAGAGAGATGGAGAGAGATTGAGAGAGAGGAATGAATGAAAGGAGAGATAGACATAACTAGTCATTCAAGGGTTTTTCTTTATTTTTACTATTTTCTACATTGTAGATTAATAGTGAAGATATCAAAACTATCAAATAACACATATGGAATCATGTAGTAACCGAAAAAGGGTTAATCCAGAATATATTTTTATATTTGAGATTCTTTAAAGTAGAAACTCTTTCTTTGTTGACAGCTTTTTACGAGGAGAAGAGAAGAAGAGAAGAGAAAGAGAGAAAGAGAAGAAGAGGAGAAGAGAAGAGAAGAGAAGACTCTTGGCATTCTCTCAACCAGCTTCATGAGGAATGCTTTTCCAACAGTCTTGAAGGAGAGAAGAGACTACTACCGCAGGTAGCTCCCTTCCTGTTTGGGTGGCGCTCGGCAACAGCTTAGAGCTGCCACTGATGCTTTTTTCCCCTTGTGTGTTGATTAGTTACACCTGTGTTTAGTTAGGTTAATTGGTTAATTGGTTGGAGGCTTTATTAGCCTGCTGGATGTGGGGATTGTTTTCTGTGTACTAAGTGCATGACTGTAAGTCAGAAGTGAGTGTGTGTGTGTGAGTGTGTGTGTGTGTGGAGAGGTGAGTGTGTGTGTGTGTGAGAAGAGAAGTGAAGAGAAGTGAAGTGAAGTGAAGTGTGTGAAGAGTGTGTGTGTGTGTGTGTGTGTGTGTGAGTCTGTGTGTGTGAAGTGTGTGAAGTGTGTGTGTGAAGTGTGAGTGTGAGTGTGTGTGTGTGTGTGTGAGTGTGTGTGAAGAGAAGTGAAGTGAAGTGAAGTGAAGTGTCACAGACATTTGTGTGTGTCCGTGTTGTGTGTTTTTCTGGACTGTTTAGTTCCCGTGTTTTGGGGCATTTGTTTGGGTGGCGTCTTTTTCACCGGTGTGGCAGTCACTTAAAAGTATTGCTACCCTGAACTCTGTGTTTCCTGCGCCTGACTTCTTCCTCCACTCCTAGGTGTTCCCAATGATTGGGGTTTGTTGGCTGCGAGAGAGGTGGTGATTGACAGACAGACAGACAGACAGACAGACAGTTTGTTCCACAGACAGACAGACAGACAGACAGACAGACAGACTGGGCAGACAGGGAGACAGACAGACAGACAGACAGACAGACAGACAGACAGACAGAGGTGGAGAGACAGAGAGACAGAGAGGTAGAGGGACTGAGAGACTGAGAGACTGAGAGACTGAGAGACTGAGAGACTGAGAGACTGAGACTGAGCGGATTGAGAGGGCCAGTGGAAGAACGGAGGAGCGGGGTCAGAGAGAGAAGCCAGAGAGAGAGAGAGAGAGAGAGAGCAGGAGAGAGAGAGAGATGAGAGAAGAGAGATTGAGAGATACAGAGGGGGGATTGAGAGAGAGAGAGAGAGAGAGAGAGAATGGACAGGAGGGAGCCCAGAGAGAGAGAGAGAGAGAGAAGAGAGAGAGAGAGAGATGACAAGTGCCTGGAGAGGAGCGAGCTTCCTGTGTGAGGCAGGGAGAGAGAGAGGATGATTGAGAGATGAAGAGATTGAGAGGGAGGAATGAATGAAAGGGAGAAGTTTAACCAGGATCACAGCCTGATTAGGTTCTGGCGTTCTGCCTTTGATACAATGGAGGTGTGTGATGCTAGAAAGATAATATTTCCCCGGGATTTGATCCAGTTTATCATCTAACTGGATGAGGTGGTGATCCGTCATCTGAGAGGGAGAGTCTGCCAGACATGCAGAGATGCGAGGACCTGGATCAGAAGGGGGAAAGAAGAGAAGATTAATTGAGAGGCTGCAGGAGAAGAGAAGTGGAGAGAACTTGGTGAAGAGAGAGAAGTGGAGAGGAGAGGCGAGGAGAAGAGAAGAGAAGAGAAGAGCGAGAAGTGGAGAGAGAGGGCCAAGAACAGAGAGAAGTGGGGGACACCAGTGGAGAAGAGAAGAGAAGAGAGGAGAGGAGAGGCGAGGAGAATAGCCAGAAGTGGAGAGGCGAGGAGAAGAGAAGAGAAGCAAGTGGAGCGTGGGAGGCGAGGAGAATGCCCAACTCGGAGAGGGTGGAGAGGGAGGATCTGATGGTTCAGGAGAAGAGCAGCCGATAGATCTAGAAGGATGAGAGCAGAGGAGTGGAGAGAGTTAGCTTTAGGAGAAGAGGAGAAGTGGAGAGGAGAGCAGTCTCAGTTGAATGAGAAGAGAAGAAAGTGACTGATTTGGATCAGGAAGGAGAATCAGAAGAGAAGTGGAGAGGAGAGCTGGCCAAGGGAAGAGTTCAAGAGAAGAGAGAGAAAGAGAAAGAAGGGATACTGGTCTGTAATTGAGAGGAGAAGAGAAGAGGAGTGGAGAGGCGAGGAGAAGAGAAGAAAAGTGGAGAGGAGAGGCGAGGAGAAGAGAAGAGAAGAGAAGTGGAGAGAGAGGCGAGGAGAGAAGAGAAGAGAAGAGGAGAGAAGAGAAGAGAAGAGAAGAGAAGAGAAGAGAAGAGAAGAGAAGAGAAGAGAAGAGAAGAGAAGAGGAGAGGAGAGAAGAGGAGAGGAGAAGAGAAGAGAAGAGAAGTGGAGAGGAGAGGCGAGGAGAAGAGAAGAGAAGAGAAGTGGAGAGGAGAGGCGAGGAGAAGAGAAGAGAAGAGAAGAGAAGAGGAGAGGCGAGGCGAGGAGAAGAGAAGTGGAGAGGAGAGGTGAGGAGAAGGGAAGAGAAGTGGAGAGGAGAGGCGAGGAGAAGAGAAGAGAAGTGGAGAGGAGAGGCAAGGAGAAGAGAAGAGAAGTGGAGAGGAGAGAGGAGAGGAGAAGAGAAGAGAAGAGAAGAGAAGAGAAGAGAAGAGAAGAGAAGAGAAGAGAAGAGAAGAGAAGAGAAGAGAAGAGAAGAGAAGAGAAGAGAAGACGAGAGGAGAGGAGAGGAGAGGAGAGGAGAGGAGAGGAGAGGAGAGGAGAGGAGAGGAGAGGAGAGGAGAGGAGAGGAGAGGAGAGGAGAGGCATCAAAGTCATTTACTCTCTGCTACGGTACTGGAGCGCCAAGTCTGGGAACAAAAGGCTCCTTAATTTACTACCCCCAAGCCATCAGACTGCTGAACAGCTTCTTCCCCCAAGCCATCAGACTGCTGAACAGCTTCTTCCCCAAGCCATCAGACTGCTGAACAACAGCCATCAGACTCTGAACAGCCCCAAGCCATCAGACTGCTGAACAGCTTCTTCCCCAAGCCATCAGACTGCTGAACAGCTTCTACCCCCAAGCCATCAGACTGCTGAACAGCTTCTACCCCCAAGCCATCAGACTGCTGAACAGCTTCTACCCCCAAGCCATCAGACTGCTGAACAGCTTCTACCCCCAAGCCATCAGACTGCTGAACAGCTTCTACCCCCAAGCCATCAGACTGCTGAACAGCTTCTACCCCCAAGCCATCAGACTGCTGAACAGCTTCTTCCCCCAAGCCATCAGACTGCTGAACAGCTTCTACCCCCAAGCCATCAGACTGCTGAACAGCTTCTACCCCCAAGCCATCAGACTGCTGAACATCTAAACTAATCAAATGGCCACCAGTTATTATTACATTATACATATGTTATATATATTATATTATTATATTTATTACACCAGAATATATTATTATAGTTATTATTTATTTATTATTATTTTATTTTCATTCACACTTTTTCTTTTTTTTCTACTGTTTATTGTCACTTCACATATTACCTGAAATAACTTGTACCCCCTGTGTATAGCCTCCACATTGACTCTGTACCGGTACCCCCTGTGTATAGCCTCCACATTGACTCTGTACCGGTACCCCCTGTGTATAGCCTCCACATTGACTCTGTACCGGTACCCCCTGTGTATAGCCTCCACATTGACTCTGTACCGTAATACCCTGTGTATAGCCTCCACATTGACTCTGTACCGTAACACCCTGTATATAGCCTCCACATTGACTCTGTACCGGTACCCCCTGTATATAGCCTCCACATTGACTCTGTACCGTAATACCCTGTATATAGCCTCCACATTGACTCTGTACCGTAACACCCTGTATATAGCCTCCACATTGACTCTGTACTGGTACCCCCTGTATATAGCCTCCACATTGACTCTGTACCGTAACACCCTGTATATAGCCTCCACATTGACTCTGTACCGTAACACCCTGTATATAGCCTCCACATTGACTCTGTACCGTAATACCCTGTATATAGCCTCCACATTGACTCTGTACCGGTCCCCCCTGTATATAGCCTCCACATTGACTCTGTACCTTAACACCCTGTATATAGCCTCCACATTGACTCTGTACCGTAACACCCTGTATATAGCCTCCACATTGACTCTGTACCGTAACACCCTGTATATAGCTTCCACATTGACTCTGTGCTTTTTGATAGAGAGCTTTTTGATAGAGAGATGGAGGTGAGAGAAGAGGGAACGATAGAGAGATGGAGGTGAGAGAAGAGGGAACGATAGAGAAGGGTCGTATCTGAGCACATCTCACCCATAAGCCCCTCTGAGTCAGTCCAGGATGTCACAGAGATCCTAGTCTTGGTGGCCAAGCACCTTCTGTTGGCTCAGACATTACCACACACACACCTTCATCATCATCATCAGTTTGGTTTTTATATAACAGAGATCATTTTTATGTTTTTCTGTATATAAATCCAGATCAACTTTTTTAGCCCGTAGATTTTGTTGTCGTGTTTTTTTAGTCACTCAAATATCACATGAAAACCTATTAGACAAAATGTAGAGAATTGCAAGCCAATGAACTTTAAAAAATGCTAAATGTTCTCTGCTGTGTGTAGAACTGCAGGAAATAACCTTTAAACCTGTTATGGCTGCAATCCCCCTATCGGGATAAGTGTCAACAACAACCGCTGAATAGCATAGCGCTAAATTCAATAAATATTACTATAAATATTTATATTCATGAAATGACAAGTGCAATATAGGAAAACACAGCTTAGCCTTTTGTCAATCCACCTGTCGTGTCAGATTTGGAAATTATGCTTTACAGCGAAAGCAATCCAAGCGAAATGTATCGATCGCACGATAAAACATTAAGTACACTTAGCATCAGGTAGCTCGGTCACGAAAATCAGAAAAGCAATGAATCGTTTACCTTTGCTGATATTCGGATGTTTTCACTCACGAGACTCCCAGTTACACAACAAATGTTCTGTTTGTTCCATAAAGATGATTTTTATATCCAAAATACCTCTGTTTGTTTGTCGCGTTATGTTCAGAAATCCACAGGAAAGAGCGGTCACAACAACGAGGATGAAAATTCCAAATAGTTTCCATAATGTCCACAGAAACATGTCAAACGTTTTTTATAATCAATCCTCAGGTTGTTTTTAAAATATATAATCGATAACATATCAACCGCAAATGTCTTTCACAGTAGGAGAGGGGAAAACAATGACTGTACAAATTATGTTGCGCAAGCAAAACTCATGTGACCACTTGACACGATGTTATCGTTCTGGCTCATTTTTCAAAATAAAAGCCTGAAACTATGTCTGAAGACTGTTGACACCTTGAAGAAGCGATTGGAAAAGGAATTTGATTAATATCCCTTTAAATCCAGCAAAGGGAGGCTATGGAAAATGGAGTTTTCAAAATAGAAGCCACTTCCTGTTTGGATTTTCCTCTGGGCTTTTCTTGCAATATCAGTTCTGTTTTACTCACCGACAATATTTTGACAGTTTTGGAAACTATCCAATAGTAATAATAATATGCATATATTAGCATCTAGGACAGAGTAGAAGGCAGTTGACTCTGGGCACGCAATTCATCCAAAGTGAAAATGCTGCCCCCTATCCCTAAAAGGTTAAACCTGCAAAATGTTCTCCCCGCCAACAAGAGGGGTGTTAACAGTTTGTGTCATGAACAGTGCAGGAGATGGGAAAGCCTGCCAAATGGACAACAGTCTCTTGAGCACCATCTGCCCATAGAAATAGACTTGGGGTGCGAGAAGTTCCCCAATGCTGGAAGGGGGACCTGAGTAAAACAGTTTGGGAACCCCTGCTGTACAGCACTCCAACAATCTGGGCTTTATGGGAGAAAAGAAGCCACTCCTGAGAAAACGGCACATGACAGCATGACTGGAGTTTGCAAAAAGGAAGGCAAAAGATTATGTTGGGACAAAAATGTAGCTCCTTGGCCTGAATACAAAGCACTTACGTCTAGAGAATACCAGGCATAGCTCATCACTCGTCTGTGAAGAATGGTGGTGGCAGTATCCAGCTATGGGGATGCTTTTCAGCAGCAGGGACTGGGAGACTGGTAAGGATGGAGGGAACAATGAATGGAGACAAATACAGACAAATCCTTGATGAGAACCTGCTTCAGAGTGCAACCTTGGACTGGGGATGAATATTTATGTTCCAACAGGACAATGACCCCAAACATACAGCCAAAGCAACACTTCAGAACAAAGAATTGTGAAAGTCCTTGAGTGGCCCAGCCAAAGCCCAGAATTGAAACCCATTGAAAAGTCTTTGGAAAGACTTGAAGAATGCTGTCCATCACTCCTCTTATCAGAGCATGAGAAAATTTAAAAGGAAGAATGAGAGAAAATTCCTAAATCCAGAAGACTCAAAGCTGATACAGACATACCCAAAACGACTCAAAGCTGATACAGACATACCCAAGAAGACTCAAAGCTGATATAGACATACCCAAGATGACTCAAAGCTGATACAGACATCCCCAAAACGACTCAAAGCTGATACAGACATACCCAAGATGACTCAAAGCTGATACAGACATCCCCAAAACGACTCAAAGCTGATACAGACATACCCAAGATGACTCAAAGCTGATACAGACATCCCCAAAACGACTCAAAGCTGATACAGACATACCCAAGAAGACTCAAAGCTGATACAGACATACCCAAGATGACTCAAAGCTGATACAGACATCCCCAAAATGACTCAAAGCTGATACAGACATACCCAAGAAGACTCAAAGCTGATACAGACATACCCAGTAGGACTCAAAGCTGTAATCGCCGCCAAAGGTGCTTCTACAAAGTATTGACTCAGGGGTGTGAATACTTATGTAAACGAGATATTTTTGTATTTCATTTTCAATAAATGTGTACAAAAAAAATGAAAACATTTTCAAATCAAAATCAAATCAAATGTTAGTCAAACATAAGCTTATTTAGTAGATGTTATCGCTGGTGTAGTGAAATACTTATGTTTCTAGCTCCATACGTTTATTTAGTAGATGGTATACTAATGTTTATAGCTCCAACAGTGCAGTAAAATACTTAATTCGGAAAGTATTCAGACCCCTTGACTTTTTCCACATTTTGTTACGTTACAGCATTATTCTAAAATCTATTTTTTTTAAATGTCTCATCAATCTACACACCCCATAATGACAAAGCGAAAACAGGTTTGTAGACATTTTTGTACATTTATTAATTATAAAAAATGGAAATACTTGATTTCTATAAGTATTCAGACCCTTAGTTATGAGACTCGAACCATCGGACCAATAACCCGATGGTCACTTTGAGAGAGTTCAAGATTTCCTCTGTGGATGATCAAATTAGGAAAGATTTGAGTCGTTTTTGGTAAGTAGTTCGAGGTTTTCGTGTATTGGTTTTCAGGCAGATGCCGTCAAGCATGTTTCGTTCCGGATGAAAGTGTTCATGTTTCTGAATAACAATGAGTAACAGTTAAATGTGCATTTTAAAGTGAAGCATGGGGAGGGGCTCTATGTGGGTTTGCCAGCACAGAAAGTCTACTGTGTTGAGGAGGATTTGTGGCATAAGAGCTTTGCGTTACCCACATAAAGGCCGAAGACAAGGTGAGGGTAAAAGAGTCAGTGGGGGAAATCGAGGTCAACGTGCAGGGGGCCATGAGACACAGGCAGCAGAGGCTGATGGTGGTGTAGATGAGGCTGGGTCTAGTCAGGTTATAGATGGTGGTGTAGATGAGACTGGGTCTAGTCAGGTTATAGATGGTGGTATAGATGAGGCTGGGTCTAGTCAGGTTATAGATGGTGGTGTAGATGAGGCTGGGTCTAGTCAGGTATAGATGGTGGTGTAGATGAGACTGGGTCTAGTCAGGTTATAGATGGTGGTGTAGATGAGGCTGGGTCTAGTCAGGTTATAGATGGTGGTGTAGATGAGGCTGGGTCTCGTCATGTTATAGATGGTGTAGATGAGGCTGGGCCTAGTCAGGTTATAGATGGTGGTGTAGATGAGGCTGGGTCTTGTCAGGTTATAGATGGTGATGTAGATGAGGCTGGGTCAAGTCAGGCTGTAGATGGTGGTGTAGATGAGGCTGGGTCTAGTCAGGTTATAGATGGTAGTGTAGATGATGTTGGGTCTAGTCATGTTATAGATGAGGCTGGGTCTCGTCAGGTTATAGATGGTGGTGTAGATGAGGCTGGGTATAGTCAGGTTATAGATGGTGGTGTAGATGAGGCTGGGTCTAGTCAGGTTATAGATGGTGATGTAGATGAGGCTGGGTCTAGTCAGGTTATAGATGGTGATGTAGATGAGTCTGGGTCTTGTCAGGTTATAGATGGTGATGTAGATGAGGCTGGGTCAAGTCAGGCTGTAGATGGTGGTGTAGATGAGGCTGGGTCTAGTCAGGTTATAGATGGTAGTGTAGATGATGTTGGGTCTAGTCATGTTATAGATGAGGCTGGGTCTCGTCAGGTTATAGATGGTGGTGTAGATGAGGCTGGGTATAGTCAGGTTATAGATGGTGGTGTAGATGAGGCTGGGTCTAGTCAGGTTATAGATGGTGATGTAGATGAGGCTGGGTCTAGTCAGGTTATAGATGGTGATGTAGATGAGTCTGGGTCTAGTCAGGTTATAGATGGTGATGTAGATGAGGCTGGGTCCAGTCATGTTATATATGGTGTAGATGAGGCTGGGTCAAGTCAGGTTACAGATGGTGTTGTAGATGAGGCTGGGTCTAGTCAGGTTATAGATGGTGGTGTAGATGAGGCTGGGTCTTCTCAGGTTATAGATGGTGATGTAGATGAGGCTGGGTCTAGTCAGGTTATAGATGGTGATGTAGATGAGGCTGGGTCTAGTCAGGTTATAGATGGTGATATAGATGAGTCTGGGTCTTGTCAGGTTATAGATGGTGGTGTAGATGAGGCTGGGTCTAGTCAGGTTATAGATGGTGATGTAGATGAGGCTGGGTCTAGTCAGGTTATAGATGGTATAGATGAGGCTGGGTCTAGTCAGGTTACAGATGGTGTTGTAGATGAGGCTGGGTCTAGTCAGGTTATAGATGGTGGTGTAGATGAGGCTGGGTCTAGTCAGGCTATAGATGGTGGTGTAGATGAGGCTGGGTCTAGTCAGGCTATAGATGGTGATGTAGATGAGGCTGGGTCTTGTCTGGTTAAAGATGGTGGTGTAGATGAGGCTGGGTCTAGTCAGGCTGTAGATGGTGGTGTAGATGAGGCTGGGTCTAGTCAGGTTATAGATGTTGGTGAAGATGAGGCTGGGTCTAGTCAGGTTATAGATGGTGTAGATGAGTTTGGGTCTTGTCAGGTTATTGATGGTGTAGATCAGGCTGGGTCTAGTCAGGTTATAGATGGTGGTGTAGATGAGGCTGGGTCTAGTCAGGCTGTAGATGGTGGTGTAGATGAGGCTGGGTCTAGTCAGGTTATAGGTGGTGGTGCAGATGAGACTGGGTCTAGTCATGTTATAGATGGTGTAGATGAGGTTGGGTCTAGTCATGTTATAGATGGTGTAGATGAGGCTGGGTCTCGTCAGGTTAACAGACCCATTGCTATTGTTTAATGGGATGGTCTCTGAGTGCCTTAGGGTGGGGGGGGATAACAGACCCTTTACTATTGTTTAATGGGATGGTCTCTGAGTGCCTTAGGGTGGGGGGGATAACAGACCCTTTACTATTGTTTAATGGGATGGTCTCTGCGTGCCTTAGGGTTGAGGGGATAACAGACCCTTTACTATTGTTAAATGGGATGGTCTCTGAGTGCCTTAGGGTGGGGGGATAACAGACCCTTTACTATTGTTAAATGGGATGGTCTCTAAGTGCCTTAGGGTGGGGGGATAACAGACCCTTTACTATTGTTAAATGGGATGGTCTCTGAGTGCCTTAGGGTGGGGGGATAACAGACCCTTTACTATTGTTAAATGGGATGGTCTCTGAGTGCCTTAGGGTGGGGGGATAACAGATCCATTACTGTTGTTTAATGGGATGGTCTCTGAGTGCCTTAGGGTGGGGGGGGATATAACAGACCCTTTACTATTGTTAAATGGGATGGTCTCTGCGTACCTTAGGGTGGGGGGATAACAGACCCTTTACTATTGTTTAATGGGATGGTCTCTGAGTGCCTTAGGGTGGGGGGATAACAGACCCTTTACTATTGTTTAATGGGATGGTCTCTGAGTGCCTTAGGGTGGGGGGATAACAGACCATTTACTATTGTTAAATGGGATGGTCTCTCTCTTAGGGTGGGGGGATAACAGACCCTTTACTATTGTTTAATGGGATGGTCTTTGAGTGCCTTAGGGTGGGGGGATAACAGACCCTTTACTATTGTTAAATGGGATGGTCTCTGTACCTTAGGGTGGTGGGGATAACAGACCATTTACTATTGTTAAATGGGATGGTCTCTGCGTACCTTAGGGTGGGGGGATAACAGACCCTTTACTATTGTTTAATGGGATGGTCTCTGAGTGCCTTAGGGTGGGGGGATAACAGACCCTTTACTATTGTTTAATGGGATGGTCTCTGGGTGCCTTAGGGTGGGGGGGATAACAGACCCTTTACTATTGTTAAATGGGATGGTCTCTACGTACCTTAGGGTGGGGGGGATAACAGACCCTTTACTATTGTTTAATGGGATGGTCTCTGGGTGCCTTAGGGTGGGGGGATAACAGACCCTTTACTATTGTTAAATGGGATGGTCTCTGAGTGCCTTAGGGTGGGGGGATAACAGACCCTTTACTATTGTTTAATGGGATGGTCTCTGAGTGCCTTAGGGTGGGGTGGGGGGGGGATAACAGACCCTTTACTATTGTTTAATGGGATGGTCTCTGAGTGCCTTAGGGTGGGGGGATAACAGACCCTTTAATGGGATGGTCTCTGTGTGCCTTAGGGTGGGGGGGATAACAGACCCTTTACTATTGTTTAATGGGATGGTCTCTGCACACCTTAGGGTTGAGGGGATAACAGACCCTTTACTATTGTTTAATGGGATGGTCTCTGCACACCTTAGGGTTGAGGGGATAACAGACCATTTACTATTGTTAAATGGGATGGTCTCTACGTACCTTAGGGTGGGGGGATAACAGACCCTTTACTATTGTTTAATGGGATGGTCTCTGCGTACCTTAGGGTGGGGGGATAACAGACCCTTTACTATTGTTTAATGGGATGGTCTCTGCACACCTTAGGGTTGAGGGGATAACAGACCCTTTACCCTTGTTTAATGGGATGGTCTCTGCACACCTTAGGGTTGAGGGGATAACAGACCCTTTACTATTGTTACATGGGATGGTCTCTACGTACCTTAGGGTGGGGGGATAACAGACCCTTTACTATTGTTAAATGGGATGGTCTCTGTGTGCCTTAGGGTGGGGTGGGTGGATAACAGACCCTTTACTATTGTTTAATGGGATGGTCTCTATGTGCCTTAGGGTGGGGGGATAACAGACCCTTTACTATTGTTTAATGGGATGGTCTCTGCGTACCTTAGGGTGGGGTGGGGGGATAACAGACCCTTTACTATTGTTTAATGGGATCGTCTCTGAGTGCCTTAGGGTGGGGTGGGGGATAACAGACCCTTTACTATTTTTTAATGGGATGGTCTCTACGTACCTTACGGTGGGGGGATAACAGACCCTTTACTATTGTTTAATGGGATGGTCTCTGAGTGCCTTAGGGTGGGGGGATAACAGACCCTTTACTATTGTTTAATGGGATGGTCTCTGGGTGCCTTAGGGTGGGGGGGATAACAGACCCTTTACTATTGTTAAATGGGATGGTCTCTGAGTGCCTTAGGGTGGGGGATAACAGACCATTTACTATTGTTAAATGGGATGGTCTCTGCGTACCTTAGGGTGGGGTGGGGGGATAACAGACCATTTACTATTGTTTAATGGGATGGTCTCTGAGTGCCTTAGGGTGGGGGGATAACAGACCCTTTAATGGGATGGTCTCTGTGTACCTTAGGGTGGGGGGGATAACAGACCCTTTACTATTGTTTAATGGGATGGTCTCTGAGTGCCTTAGGGTGGGGGGATAACAGACCCTTTACTATTGTTTAATGGGATGGTCTCTGGGTGCCTTAGGGTGGGGGGGATAACAGACCCTTTACTATTGTTAAATGGGATGGTCTCTGCACACCTTAGGGTGGGGGGATAACAGACCCTTTACTGTTGTTTAATGGGATGGTCTCTGAGTGCCTTAGGGTGGGGGGATAACAGACCCTTTACTATTGTTAAATGGGATGGTCTCTGAGTGCCTTAGGGTGGGGGGATAACAGACCCTTTACTATTGTTAAATGGGATGGTCTCTACGTACCTTAGGGTGGGGGGGATAACAGACCCTTTACTATTGTTTAATGGGATGGTCTCTGGGTGCCTTAGGGTGGGGGGGATAACAGACCCTTTACTATTGTTAAATGGGATGGTCTCTGAGTGCCTTAGGGTGGGGGGATAACAGACCCTTTACTATTGTTTAATGGGATGGTCTCTGCACACCTTAGGGTGGGGGGATAACAGACCCTTTACTATTGTTTAATGGGATGGTCTCTGCACACCTTAGGGTGGGGGGATAACAGACCCTTTACTATTGTTTAATGGGATGGTCTCTATGTGCCTTAGGGTGGGGGGGGATAACAGACCCTTTACTATTGTTTAATGGGATGGTCTCTGCACACCTTAGGGTGGGGGATAACAGACCCATTACTGTTGTTTAATGGGATGGTCTCTGAGTGCCTTAGGGTGGGGGGGATAACAGACCCTTTACTATTGTTAAATGGGATGGTCTCTACGTACCTTAGGGTGGGGGGATAACAGACCCTTTAATGGGATGGTCTCTGGGTGCCTTAGGGTGGGGGGATAACAGACCCTTTACTATTGTTAAATGGGATGGTCTCTACGTACCTTAGGGTGGGGGATAACAGACCCTTTACTATTGTTTAATGGGATGGTCTCTGAGTACCTTAGGGTGGGGGGATAACAGACCCTTTACTATTGTTAAATGGGATGGTCTCTGAGTGCCTTAGGGTGGGGGGATAACAGACCCTGTACTATTATTTAATGGGATGGTCTCTGCACGCCTTAGGTTGGAATTTGAGTTGTACAAATTAAAAGTGTGGAGATGTTTCAGGAGATGTGGTGTGTTGGGGGGCTGTCTGTACAGCTGGGGAGATGGGTTGGATATACGGTTGGAGAAGTGGGGAGGTTTGGGTTATTGTGACGTGTGGGTTGTTTTGCATCATTGTGTAGAGGAAAGGTGAGTATGGTACAGGTCTGCTGTTTTGGTGTTTTGTTTTAAGTGGGGGGTGGGGGTGGGGGGTGAGGTTTTAATGAAATGACAATGTTTCATTGTCAAAAGTCTCTCTCTCTCTCTTTGAAACCCTTTGAAGAAGAAGAATGGTAAAATGTTGCACAATCCATGTGCTTTTAGAAACTTAGAAAGGGTTACATATCCAAGTGATGCCTTTTTGATCAGCGACCACTATCTGATTATCATCCAGAATGGCCTCTTTTAGCTCTGCTCTGACAAGGTTGGTACATTTACCCAGAGTTCATTCACTTGTCCTGGAAACAACCCGTCTGATAGCATTTATGCAAGAGTCAGTTTCCATTGAATGTGCCCACTTCAATAATATATATATATATATATATACAGCTATTATTTTCAGGCATGTAAAGATGACTCCATTACTGCAGACGCTTTATTTCAAATGGGCCAATGTCGACGCCCACATTGGAGAAAAGATTCATTTGAAATCAGTCTTTCCTGGGGCAGGTCTGCCATGTGCTGCTCACCTCTGCTGCCCCTCAGCTTTCTGCAGATAACTCATTTGGAGATGACCTTTCTGATAGCTGCACCAGGATTCCTGTATCTCTGTCTGTGGTGAGAGAGTGTGCGATTTCCTTCACTATGTCCAACATCCTCATGAACATGTCTGATGAGCTGTATTACATGATGGCTCTTGGGCAGGATAGCTGGGTGTTTAGTTCTGGCGTAGCTGACCTAAATCTGCCACCTACCCTCATGTTACGCACACCTCTATGAAGAGGGAATGCAACACCCTGCTACAACTAAATTCTCCGTGAAGTGAAAAAGGTCTGGACTGTAGGTAAGAATGACAAGAATGACAACAGACAGAATGTGGTACCGTTTACAAGGACTTTATTCATTTACACGGTAATATGGGGAAAAGGGGCTGGACGGAACCAAAGCAAAGAAAAGTAAATCTCAAAGCCCCCCTCTCCTATCTTACCTGCCTACCCAATACTTACCTAATTACCAGCACCACCTGGTGTCCTAACCAAAATACAAGGGGGTGGTCCGCCCAGGTCTTACCTAGTGTGCCTAGACAGCGAATATGCTACGGGTATATGTATGCCCGCGGGCCTCTTGCCTAAGCACTCCCTAGGTGCCTTCCCCTTCCCCCCTGGGAACAAATGAAACAGAATATTAAACAATTTCACAAACAAACTAAGAAACAAAGGACATCAAATAAGCTCTATCTGAGCAACACACTCACAAAACATATCAACTCTCAACAATGAACTCCCAGCAAAATCTCTAGCAAAATCAACCTCTAGCAAAATCTCTTCAATGACCTCCCAGCAATGACCTCCCAGCAATGACCTCCCAGCAATGACCTCCCAGCAATGACCTCCCAGCAATGACCTCCCAGCAATGACCTCCCAGCAAAATCAAAATCTCTGCAATGACCTCCCAGAAAATCTCTTTCTCCTGAACAGAACACTGGCTTTTATATAGCTTCAGATTGAATGGGTAATTGGAGACAGCTGTCTTGACGAGGGAGCGGGGTCAGCTCTCCAATTAGCCCTGGAGTCGACCAATCAGCTGCTTGAGGGATTTCAGGAAGCCATTTCCTGAAATAAACACATGCAAACTACAACACATAAACTGGGGAACGTAACACCTCATCAAAACATCTTGGAACACTGGAGACATTTTGTGAAGATGGCTTTTCCTTTTTTACCATTGAGCCTTTCTACCATTTCATCTGAAAACATTATTTTCTGACAGAAACGAACAATTTGCACTTCTGCATCCATCAGCTCGTCCTCAGGTCGTGTTCTTTTGTAGCCCTTCAACTGTTTCTCCATCTGAGTCTTTGTTTTCCTCATCCTTTCGTCCAGACCTTTAGGATCCATGCTCTTCTGAGGCGTTTGCTGACAGCATCGACATTCTGTTCCACAGATACAACGTTCACCACCACGTCTCTCTTCATCTCAGGATCATAAACAACTACAGTTTGATGTGGCATGTGTGGCCATTCTGACTCTGGCTGCGTTAGGGAATCTCTGGTCCTGAAATCCATGTCTAATTTTTCAGACTTTTGCTGAGACACCTCTGGAGGCATAGTCAGCAGCGTTCATCAAAGTCATCACATATCTCCACTGAGAAACATCTGAAGCTTCCCTAATGGCAGTAACTCTTTTAGTAACAAAGTTGTGAAATCTTACAGGTTCATATCTGATATTTTAACACAGCAGTCAAAAATAACGATGGTTTGAGTGGTTGAGCTCCAAGTCTGATCTCATCATCTTGTCCACACGTAATTGTAGCCGCTGTGAGTTCCATACGTGGCAGCTGGTTTTAATGATGTGATCTTGGCCTTACCCATGATGAAAGCCCAGTGAACTTGACTCTCTCTGTTTTTCAACAGCAGGTAAGTGACGGTACCATTCTCACTGGCATCAGTAAAGTGATGGATAGAAATAATGCCCCTTCTGGTAAGTAGTCTGTCCTGAATAGATATTCTAAACTTTGGTAAGTCCGATCCCATGCACCATTGCACTCTAAGGGCTCTTTCTACTGGTAGCATGTCCTGATCCAAGTCAATATCCTTCATCTCCTTTTTTCTCTCTCTTCAAAAGACTTCTGCCGATCTATTTGTTCAGTCTGTGTCCAGGATGTCATGAACTTGATGTAGTCATCACAGAACTGAGGATTATTGCCGAGTTTCCTTTTCAGGTTGGGGGCACGTTGTACTGCCACACAGCGGTTGTTAGGACATTCACCATTATAATTCCTCAGTGGTAGGTGTACAGTACCAGTCATAAGTTTGGACAAACCTCCTTCAAGGGTTTTTCTTTATTTTTATTATTCTTATACATTGTAAAATAATAGTGAAGATTTCAAAACTATAAAATTGACACAAATATATTTTATATTTAGAGTCTTCAAAGAAGCCACCCTTTGCCATGATCACAGCTTTGCAAACTCTTGGCGTTCTCTCAACCAGCTTCACCTGGAATGCTTTTCAAACAGATGAGTTCCCACATATGCTGAGCATATGCTGTTGGCTGCTTTTCCTCCACTCACCTCATCCCAAACCATCTCAAATGGGTTAAGTTAGGGTGATTGTGGAGGCCAGGTAATCTGATGCAGATCTAAGTATGCCTTGAATTCTAAATAAATCAAAGACAATGTCACAAGCAAACCACCATCACACCTCCTCCTCCAGGTTTCACGGTGGGAACCACACATGCGGAGATCATCCGTTCACCTACACAAAGGCACGGCGGTTGGAACCAAAAATCTCAAATTTGGACTCATCAGACCAAAGGATAGGTTTCTGCTGGTCTAATGTCCATTGTTTGTGTTTATTGGCCCAAGCAAGTCTGTTCTTCTTATTGGTGTCCTTTCGTAGTGGTTTCTTTGCAGCAATTCAACCAGCATTTCAGTGATATCACGCTGGTGTAGCAGAATGTTGACTATACTGCCCATGCTGTCAGCTGCAGCCTGATCTGGGTCCAAATGGAGCCTGATAGAAGATGTGGTGGATTGTCCTGAGTGCCTGCTATGTTGTGATGAGACATTTGAGATACTGTCCCTTTAATGGACATAATCATCATCCTCTGAGCTTTGGTTCTTCCATACAGTATGTGTGTCCACTGTGGTTGCTTGTTGCTGCGTTGTGGCCGTACCATTCAAACTGATCCATTACTGCTGCGTTTGGGCCGTACCATTCAAACTGATCCATTACTGCTGCGTTGTGGCCGTACCATTCAACCTGATCCATTAATGCTGCGTTTGGGCCGTACCATTCAAACTGATCCATTACTGCTGCATTTGGGCCGTACCATTCAACCTGATCCATTACTGCTGCGTTTGGGCCGTACCATTCAACCTGATCCATTACTGCTGCGTTTGGGCCGTACCATTCAAACTGATCCATTACTGCTGCGTTTGGGCCGTACCATTCAAACTGATCCATTACTGCTGCGTTTGGGCCGTACCATTCAACCTGATCCATTTACCATTCAACCTGATCCATTACTGCTGCGTTTGGGCGTACCATTCAAACTGATCCATTACTGCTGCGTTTGGGCCGTACCATTCAAACTGATCCATTACTGCTGCGTTTGGGCCGTACATTCAAAATGATCCATTAAAATGATCCATTCAAACTGATCCATTACTGCTGCGTTTGGGCCGTACCATTCAAACTGATCCATTACTGCTGCGTTTGGGCCGTACCATTCAAACTGATCCATTACTGCTGTGTTTGGGCCGTACCATTCAAACTGATCCATTACTGATGCGTTTGGGCCGTACCATTCAAACGGATCCTTTTCTGCCTCCTCGACAGGAAACAAGGTCTTTATGGACTTGGTGATATCAGATCAACTCCTCAACCAGCTTTGACAAATCAGTGTACATCTTTGAGTCGACGGATTCAATGTTTCCATCACCCACATTAAGCTGTGTGACCATCAGCCACATTAAGCTGTGTGACCATCAGCCACAGTAAGCTGTGTAACCATCAGCCACATTAAGCTGTGTGACCATCAGCCACAGTAAGCTGTGTGACCATCAGCCACAGTAAGCTGTGTGACCATCAGCCACAGTAAGCTGTGTGACCATAAGCCACATTAAGCTGTGTGACCATCAGCCACATTAAGCTGTGTGACCATCAGCCACATTAAGCTGTGTGACCATCAGCCACATTAAGCTGTGTGACCATCAGCCACATTAAGCTGTGTGACCATCAGCCACAATAAGCTGTGTGACCATCAGCCACATTAAGCTAAGCTGTGTGACCATCAGCCACATTAAGCTGTGTGACCATCAGCCACATTAAGCTGTGTGACCATCAGCCACAATAAGCTGTGTGACCATCAGCCACATTAAGCTAAGCTGTGTGACCATCAGCCACAATAAGCTGTGTGACCATCAGCAACAA
>NC_060184.1:2914367-2941867 GCF_021184085.1 Oncorhynchus gorbuscha
TAGACTGGTATATTACCATACAGGTAGACTGGTATATTACCATACAGGTAGACTGGTATATTACCATACAGGTAGACTGGTATATTACCATACAGGTAGACTGGTATATTACCATACAGGTAGACTGGTATATTAGTATACAGGTAGACTGGTATATTACCATACAGGTAGACTGGTATATTACCATACAGGTAGACTGGTATATTACCATACAGGTAGACTGGTATATTACCATAGACTGGTAGGTAGACTGGTATATTACCATACAGGTAGACTGGTATATTACCATACAGGTAGACTGGTATATTACCATACAGGTAGACTGGTATATTTACCATACAGGTAGACTGGTATATTACCATACAGGTAGACTGGTATATTACCATACAGGTAGACTGGTATATTACCATACAGGTAGACTGGTATATTACCATACAGGTAGACTGGTATATTACCATACAGGTAGACTGGTATATTAGTATACAGGTAGACTGGTATATTAGTATACAGGTAGACTGGTATATTAGTATACAGGTAGACTGGTATATTACCATACAGGTAGACTGGTATATTACCATACAGGTAGACTGGTATATTACCATACAGGTAGACTGGTATATTACCATACAGGTAGACTGGTATATTACCATACAGGTAGACTGGTATATTACCATACAGGTAGACTGGTATATTACCATACAGGTAGACTGGTACTGGTATATTACCATACAGGTAGACTGGTATATTACCATACAGGTAGACTGGTATATTACCATACAGGTAGACTGGTATATTACCATACAGGTAGACATATTACCATAAACTGGTATATTAGTATACAGGTAGACTGGTATATTACCATACAGGTAGACTGGTATATTACCATACAGGTAGACTGGTATATTACCATACAGGTAAACTGGTATATTAGTATACAGGTAGACTGGTATATTACCATACAGGTAGACTGGTATATTACCATACAGGTAAACTGGTATATTAGTATACAGGTAGACTGGTATATTAGTATACAGGTAGACTGGTATATTACCATACAGGTAGACTGGTATATTACCATACAGGTAGACTGGTATATTACCATACAGGTAGACTGGTATATTACCATACAGGTAGACTGGTATATTACCATACAGGTAGACTGGTATATTACCATACAGGTAGACTGGTATATTACCATACAGGTAAACTGGTATATTAGTATACAGGTAGACTGGTATATTACCATACAGGTAGACTGGTATATTACCATACAGGTAAACTGGTATATTAGTATACAGGTAGACTGGTATATTACCATACAGGTAGACTGGTATATTACCATACAGGTAGACTGGTATATTACCATACAGGTAGACTGGTATATTACCATACAGGTAGACTGGTATATTACCATACAGGTAGACTGGTATATTAGTATACAGGTAGACTGGTATATTACCATACAGGTAGACTGGTATATTACCATACAGGTAAACTGGTATATTAGTATACAGGTAGACTGGTATATTACCATACAGGTAGACTGGTATATTACCATACAGGTAGACTGGTATATTACCATACAGGTAGACTGGTATATTACCATACAGGTAGACTGGTATATTACCATACAGGTAGACTGGTATATTACCATACAGGTAGACTGGTATATTAGTACACAGGTAGACTGGTATATTAGTATACAGGTAGACTGGTATATTACCATACAGGTAGACTGGTATATTACCATACAGGTAGACTGGTATATTACCATACAGGTAGACTGGTATATTACCATACAGGTAGACTGGTATATTACCATACAGGTAGACTGGTATATTACCATACAGGTAGACTGGTATATTAGTACACAGGTAGACTGGTATATTAGTATACAGGTAGACTGGTATATTACCATACAGGTAGACTGGTATATTACCATACAGGTAAACTGGTATATTAGTATACAGGTAGACTGGTATATTACCATACAGGTAGACTGGTATATTACCATACAGGTAGACTGGTATATTACCATACAGGTAGACTGGTATATTACCATACAGGTAGACTGGTATATTACCATACAGGTAGACTGGTATATTACCATACAGGTAGACTGGTATATTACCATACAGGTAAACTGGTATATTAGTATACAGGTAGACTGGTATATTACCATACAGGTAAACTGGTATATTACCATACAGGTAGACTGGTATATTACCATACAGGTAAACTGGTATATTAGTATACAGGTAGACTGGTATATTACCATACAGGTAGACTGGTATATTACCATACAGGTAGACTGGTATATTACCATACAGGTAAACTGGTATATTAGTATACAGGTAGACTGGTATATTACCATACAGGTAGACTGGTATATTACCATACAGGTAGACTGGTATATTACCATACAGGTAGACTGGTATATTAGTATACAGGTAGACTGGTATATTACCATACAGGTAGACTGGTATATTACCATACAGGTAAACTGGTATATTAGTATACAGGTAGACTGGTATATTACCATACAGGTAGACTGGTATATTACCATACAGGTAGACTGGTATATTACCATACAGGTAGACTGGTATATTACCATACAGGTAAACTGGTATATTAGTATACAGGTAGACTGGTATATTACCATACAGGTAGACTGGTATATTACCATACAGGTAAACTGGTATATTAGTATACAGGTAGACTGGTATATTACCATACAGGTAGACTGGTATATTACCATACAGGTAAACTGGTATATTAGTATACAGGTAGACTGGTATATTACCATACAGGTAGACTGGTATATTACCATACAGGTAAACTGGTATATTACCATACAGGTAGACTGGTATATTAGTACACAGGTAGACTGGTATATTACCATACAGGTAGACTGGTATATTACCATACAGGTAGACTGGTATATTACCATACAGGTAGACTGGTATATTACCATACAGGTAGACTGGTATATTACCATACAGGTAGACTGGTATATTACCATACAGGTAAACTGGTATATTAGTATACAGGTAGACTGGTATATTACCATACAGGTAAACTGGTATATTACCATACAGGTAGACTGGTATATTACCATACAGGTAGACTGGTATATTACCATACAGGTAAACTGGTATATTAGTATACAGGTAGACTGGTATATTACCATACAGGTAAACTGGTATATTAGTATACAGGTAGACTGGTATATTACCATACAGGTAGACTGGTATATTACCATACAGGTAAACTGGTATATTACCATACAGGTAGACTGGTATATTACCATACAGGTAGACTGGTATATTACCATACAGGTAGACTGGTATATTACCATACAGGTAGACTGGTATATTACCATACAGGTAGACTGGTATATTACCATACAGGTAGACTGGTATATTACCATACAGGTAGACTGGTATATTACCATACAGGTAGACTGGTATATTAGTATACAGGTAGACTGGTATATTACCATACAGGTAGACTGGTATATTACCATACAGGTAGACTGGTATATTAGTATACAGGTAGACTGGTATATTACCATACAGGTAGACTGGTATATTACCATACAGGTAGACTGGTATATTACCATACAGGTAGACTGGTATATTACCATACAGGTAGACTGGTATATTAGTATACAGGTAGACTGGTATATTACCATACAGGTAGACTGGTATATTACCATACAGGTAGACTGGTATATTACCATACAGGTAGACTGGTATATTACCATACAGGTAGACTGGTATATTACCATACAGGTAGACTGGTATATTACCATACAGGTAGACTGGTATATTAGTATACAGGTAGACTGGTATATTACCATACAGGTAGACTGGTATATTACCATACAGGTAGACTGGTATATTACCATACAGGTAGACTGGTATATTACCATACAGGTAGACTGGTATATTAGTATACAGGTAGACTGGTATATTACCATACAGGTAGACTGGTATATTAGTATACAGGTAGACTGGTATATTACCATACAGGTAGACTGGTATATTACCATACAGGTAGACTGGTATATTACCATACAGGTAGACTGGTATATTACCATACAGGTAGACTGGTATATTACCATACAGGTAGACTGGTATATTAGTATACAGGTAGACTGGTATATTACCATACAGGTAGACTGGTATATTACCATACAGGTAAACTGGTATATTACCATACAGGTAGACTGGTATATTACCATACAGGTAGACTGGTATATTACCATACAGGTAGACTGGTATATTACCATACAGGTAGACTGGTATATTACCATACAGGTAGACTGGTATATTAGTATACAGGTAGACTGGTATATTACCATACAGGTAGTTTACTACACTAGACTGGTATATTACCATACAGGTAGACTGGTATATTACCATACAGGTAGACTGGTATATTACCATACAGGTAGACTGGTATATTACCATACAGGTAGACTGGTATATTAGTATACAGGTAGACTGGTATATTACCATACAGGTAGTTTACTACACTAGACTGGTATATTACCATACAGGTAGACTGGTATATTACCATACAGGTAGACTGGTATATTAGTATACAGGTAGACTGGTATATTACCATACAGGTAGACTGGTATATTACCATACAGGTAGACTGGTATATTACCATACAGGTAGACTGGTATATTACCATACAGGTAGACTGGTATATTACCATACAGGTAGACTGGTATATTAGTATACAGGTAGACTGGTATATTACCATACAGGTAGACTGGTATATTACCATACAGGTAGACTGGTATATTACCATACAGGTAGACTGGTATATTACCATACAGGTAGACTGGTATATTACCATACAGGTAGACTGGTATATTACCATACAGGTAAACTGGTATATTACCATACAGGTAGACTGGTATATTACCATACAGGTAGACTGGTATATTACCATACAGGTAGACTGGTATATTACCATACAGGTAGACTGGTATATTACCATACAGGTAGACTGGTATATTACCATACAGGTAGACTGGTATATTACCATACAGGTAGACTGGTATATTACCATACAGGTAGACTGGTATATTAGTATACAGGTAGACTGGTATATTACCATACAGGTAGACTGGTATATTACCATACAGGTAGACTGGTATATTACCATACAGGTAGACTGGTATATTACCATACAGGTAGACTGGTATATTACCATACAGGTAGACTGGTATATTACCATACAGGTAGACTGGTATATTACCATACAGGTAGACTGGTATATTACCATACAGGTAGACTGGTATATTAGTATACAGGTAGACTGGTATATTACCATACAGGTAGACTGGTATATTACCATACAGGTAGACTGGTATATTACCATACAGGTAGACTGGTATATTACCATACAGGTAGACTGGTATATTACCATACAGGTAGACTGGTATATTACCATACAGGTAGACTGGTATATTACCATACAGGTAGACTGGTATATTACCATACAGGTAGACTGGTATATTACCATACAGGTAGACTGGTATATTACCATACAGGTAGACTGGTATATTACCATACAGGTAGACTGGTATATTACCATACAGGTAGACTGGTATATTACCATACAGGTAGACTGGTATATTACCATACAGGTAGACTGGTATATTAGTATACAGGTAGACTGGTATATTACCATACAGGTAGACTGGTATATTACCATACAGGTAGACTGGTATATTACCATACAGGTAGACTGGTATATTACCATACAGGTAGACTGGTATATTACCATACAGGTAAACTGGTATATTAGTATACAGGTAGACTGGTATATTAGTATACAGGTAGACTGGTATATTACCATACAGGTAGACTGGTATATTACCATACAGGTAGACTGGTATATTACCATACAGGTAGACTGGTATATTACCATACAGGTAGACTGGTATATTACCATACAGGTAGACTGGTATATTACCATACAGGTAGACTGGTATATTACCATACAGGTAGACTGGTATATTACCATACAGGTAGACTGGTATATTAGTATACAGGTAGACTGGTATATTACCATACAGGTAGACTGGTATATTACCATACAGGTAGACTGGTATATTACCATACAGGTAGACTGGTATATTACCATACAGGTAGACTGGTATATTACCATACAGGTAGACTGGTATATTACCATACAGGTAGACTGGTATATTACCATACAGGTAGACTGGTATATTACCATACAGGTAGACTGGTATATTAGTATACAGGTAGACTGGTATATTACCATACAGGTAGACTGGTATATTACCATACAGGTAGACTGGTATATTACCATACAGGTAGACTGGTATATTACCATACAGGTAGACTGGTATATTACCATACAGGTAGACTGGTATATTACCATACAGGTAGACTGGTATATTACCATACAGGTAGACTGGTATATTACCATACAGGTAGACTGGTATATTACCATACAGGTAGACTGGTATATTAGTATACAGGTAGACTGGTATATTACCATACAGGTAGACTGGTATATTACCATACAGGTAGACTGGTATATTACCATACAGGTAGACTGGTATATTACCATACAGGTAGACTGGTATATTACCATACAGGTAAACTGGTATATTAGTATACAGGTAGACTGGTATATTAGTATACAGGTAGACTGGTATATTACCATACAGGTAGACTGGTATATTACCATACAGGTAGACTGGTATATTAGTAAACAGGTAGACTGGTATATTAGTATACAGGTAGACTGGTATATTACCATACAGGTAGACTGGTATATTACCATACAGGTAGACTGGTATATTACCATACAGGTAGACTGGTATATTACCATACAGGTAGACTGGTATATTACCATACAGGTAGACTGGTATATTACCATACAGGTAGACTGGTATATTACCATACAGGTAGACTGGTATATTACCATACAGGTAGACTGGTATATTAGTATACAGGTAGACTGGTATATTACCATACAGGTAGTTTACTACACTAGACTGGTATATTACCATACAGGTAGACTGGTATATTACCATACAGGTAGACTGGTATATTACCATACAGGTAGACTGGTATATTACCATACAGGTAGACTGGTATATTAGTATACAGGTAGACTGGTATATTACCATACAGGTAGTTTACTACACTAGACTGTATATTACCATACAGGTAGACTGGTATATTACCATACAGGTAGACTGGTATATTAGTATACAGGTAGACTGGTATATTACCATACAGGTAGACTGGTATATTACCATACAGGTAGACTGGTATATTACCATACAGGTAGACTGGTATATTACCATACAGGTAGACTGGTATATTACCATACAGGTAGACTGGTATATTAGTATACAGGTAGACTGGTATATTACCATACAGGTAGACTGGTATATTACCATACAGGTAGACTGGTATATTACCATACAGGTAGACTGGTATATTACCATACAGGTAGACTGGTATATTACCATACAGGTAGACTGGTATATTACCATACAGGTAAACTGGTATATTACCATACAGGTAGACTGGTATATTACCATACAGGTAGACTGGTATATTACCATACAGGTAGACTGGTATATTACCATACAGGTAGACTGGTATATTACCATACAGGTAAACTGGTATATTAGTATACAGGTAGACTGGTATATTACCATACAGGTAGACTGGTATATTACCATACAGGTAAACTGGTATATTACCATACAGGTAGACTGGTATATTACCATACAGGTAGACTGGTATATTACCATACAGGTAGACTGGTATATTACCATACAGGTAGACTGGTATATTACCATACAGGTAGACTGGTATATTAGTATACAGGTAGACTGGTATATTACCATACAGGTAGTTTACTACACTAGACTGGTATATTACCATACAGGTAGACTGGTATATTACCATACAGGTAGACTGGTATATTACCATACAGGTAGACTGGTATATTACCATACAGGTAGACTGGTATATTAGTATACAGGTAGACTGGTATATTACCATACAGGTAGTTTACTACACTAGACTGGTATATTACCATACAGGTAGACTGGTATATTACCATACAGGTAGACTGGTATATTAGTATACAGGTAGACTGGTATATTACCATACAGGTAGACTGGTATATTACCATACAGGTAGACTGGTATATTACCATACAGGTAGACTGGTATATTACCATACAGGTAGACTGGTATATTACCATACAGGTAGACTGGTATATTACCATACAGGTAGACTGGTATATTAGTATACAGGTAGACTGGTATATTACCATACAGGTAGTTTACTACACTAGACTGGTATATTACCATACAGGTAGACTGGTATATTACCATACAGGTAGACTGGTATATTAGTACAGGTAGACTGGTATATTACCATACAGGTAGACTGGTATATTACCATACAGGTAGACTGGTATATTACCATACAGGTAGACTGGTATATTACCATACAGGTAGACTGGTATATTACCATACAGGTAGACTGGTATATTACCATACAGGTAAACTGGTATATTACCATACAGGTAGACTGGTATATTACCATACAGGTAGACTGGTATATTACCATACAGGTAGACTGGTATATTACCATACAGGTAGACTGGTATATTACCATACAGGTAGACTGGTATATTACCATACAGGTAGACTGGTATATTACCATACAGGTAGACTGGTATATTACCATACAGGTAGACTGGTATATTAGTATACAGGTAGACTGGTATATTACCATACAGGTAGACTGGTATATTACCATACAGGTAGACTGGTATATTACCATACAGGTAGACTGGTATATTACCATACAGGTAGACTGGTATATTACCATACAGGTAGACTGGTATATTACCATACAGGTAGACTGGTATATTACCATACAGGTAGACTGGTATATTACCATACAGGTAGACTGGTATATTAGTATACAGGTAGACTGGTATATTACCATACAGGTAGACTGGTATATTACCATACAGGTAGACTGGTATATTACCATACAGGTAGACTGGTATATTACCATACAGGTAGACTGGTATATTACCATACAGGTAGACTGGTATATTACCATACAGGTAGACTGGTATATTACCATACAGGTAGACTGGTATATTACCATACAGGTAGACTGGTATATTACCATACAGGTAGACTGGTATATTAGTATACAGGTAGACTGGTATATTACCATACAGGTAGACTGGTATATTACCATACAGGTAGACTGGTATATTACCATACAGGTAGACTGGTATATTACCATACAGGTAGACTGGTATATTACCATACAGGTAAACTGGTATATTAGTATACAGGTAGACTGGTATATTAGTATACAGGTAGACTGGTATATTACCATACAGGTAGACTGGTATATTACCATACAGGTAGACTGGTATATTACCATACAGGTAGACTGGTATATTACCATACAGGTAGACTGGTATATTACCATACAGGTAGACTGGTATATTACCATACAGGTAGACTGGTATATTACCATACAGGTAGACTGGTATATTACCATACAGGTAGACTGGTATATTAGTATACAGGTAGACTGGTATATTACCATACAGGTAGACTGGTATATTACCATACAGGTAGACTGGTATATTACCATACAGGTAGACTGGTATATTACCATACAGGTAGACTGGTATATTACCATACAGGTAGACTGGTATATTACCATACAGGTAGACTGGTATATTACCATACAGGTAGACTGGTATATTACCATACAGGTAGACTGGTATATTAGTATACAGGTAGACTGGTATATTACCATACAGGTAGACTGGTATATTACCATACAGGTAGACTGGTATATTACCATACAGGTAGACTGGTATATTACCATACAGGTAGACTGGTATATTACCATACAGGTAGACTGGTATATTACCATACAGGTAGACTGGTATATTACCATACAGGTAGACTGGTATATTACCATACAGGTAGACTGGTATATTACCATACAGGTAGACTGGTATATTAGTATACAGGTAGACTGGTATATTACCATACAGGTAGACTGGTATATTACCATACAGGTAGACTGGTATATTACCATACAGGTAGACTGGTATATTACCATACAGGTAGACTGGTATATTACCATACAGGTAAACTGGTATATTAGTATACAGGTAGACTGGTATATTAGTATACAGGTAGACTGGTATATTACCATACAGGTAGACTGGTATATTACCATACAGGTAGACTGGTATATTAGTAAACAGGTAGACTGGTATATTAGTATACAGGTAGACTGGTATATTACCATACAGGTAGACTGGTATATTACCATACAGGTAGACTGGTATATTACCATACAGGTAGACTGGTATATTACCATACAGGTAGACTGGTATATTACCATACAGGTAGACTGGTATATTACCATACAGGTAGACTGGTATATTACCATACAGGTAGACTGGTATATTACCATACAGGTAGACTGGTATATTAGTATACAGGTAGACTGGTATATTACCATACAGGTAGTTTACTACACTAGACTGGTATATTACCATACAGGTAGACTGGTATATTACCATACAGGTAGACTGGTATATTACCATACAGGTAGACTGGTATATTACCATACAGGTAGACTGGTATATTAGTATACAGGTAGACTGGTATATTACCATACAGGTAGTTTACTACACTAGACTGGTATATTACCATACAGGTAGACTGGTATATTACCATACAGGTAGACTGGTATATTAGTATACAGGTAGACTGGTATATTACCATACAGGTAGACTGGTATATTACCATACAGGTAGACTGGTATATTACCATACAGGTAGACTGGTATATTACCATACAGGTAGACTGGTATATTACCATACAGGTAGACTGGTATATTAGTATACAGGTAGACTGGTATATTACCATACAGGTAGACTGGTATATTACCATACAGGTAGACTGGTATATTACCATACAGGTAGACTGGTATATTACCATACAGGTAGACTGGTATATTACCATACAGGTAGACTGGTATATTACCATACAGGTAAACTGGTATATTACCATACAGGTAGACTGGTATATTACCATACAGGTAGACTGGTATATTACCATACAGGTAGACTGGTATATTACCATACAGGTAGACTGGTATATTACCATACAGGTAAACTGGTATATTAGTATACAGGTAGACTGGTATATTACCATACAGGTAGACTGGTATATTACCATACAGGTAAACTGGTATATTACCATACAGGTAGACTGGTATATTACCATACAGGTAGACTGGTATATTACCATACAGGTAGACTGGTATATTACCATACAGGTAGACTGGTATATTACCATACAGGTAGACTGGTATATTAGTATACAGGTAGACTGGTATATTACCATACAGGTAGTTTACTACACTAGACTGGTATATTACCATACAGGTAGACTGGTATATTACCATACAGGTAGACTGGTATATTACCATACAGGTAGACTGGTATATTACCATACAGGTAGACTGGTATATTAGTATACAGGTAGACTGGTATATTACCATACAGGTAGTTTACTACACTAGACTGGTATATTACCATACAGGTAGACTGGTATATTACCATACAGGTAGACTGGTATATTAGTATACAGGTAGACTGGTATATTACCATACAGGTAGACTGGTATATTACCATACAGGTAGACTGGTATATTACCATACAGGTAGACTGGTATATTACCATACAGGTAGACTGGTATATTACCATACAGGTAGACTGGTATATTACCATACAGGTAAACTGGTATATTACCATACAGGTAGACTGGTATATTACCATACAGGTAGACTGGTATATTACCATACAGGTAGACTGGTATATTACCATACAGGTAGACTGGTATATTACCATACAGGTAGACTGGTATATTACCATACAGGTAGACTGGTATATTACCATACAGGTAGACTGGTATATTACCATACAGGTAGACTGGTATATTAGTATACAGGTAGACTGGTATATTACCATACAGGTAGACTGGTATATTACCATACAGGTAGACTGGTATATTACCATACAGGTAGACTGGTATATTACCATACAGGTAGACTGGTATATTACCATACAGGTAGACTGGTATATTACCATACAGGTAGACTGGTATATTACCATACAGGTAGACTGGTATATTACCATACAGGTAGACTGGTATATTAGTATACAGGTAGACTGGTATATTACCATACAGGTAGACTGGTATATTACCATACAGGTAGACTGGTATATTACCATACAGGTAGACTGGTATATTACCATACAGGTAGACTGGTATATTACCATACAGGTAGACTGGTATATTACCATACAGGTAGACTGGTATATTACCATACAGGTAGACTGGTATATTACCATACAGGTAGACTGGTATATTACCATACAGGTAGACTGGTATATTAGTATACAGGTAGACTGGTATATTACCATACAGGTAGACTGGTATATTACCATACAGGTAGACTGGTATATTACCATACAGGTAGACTGGTATATTACCATACAGGTAGACTGGTATATTACCATACAGGTAAACTGGTATATTAGTATACAGGTAGACTGGTATATTAGTATACAGGTAGACTGGTATATTACCATACAGGTAGACTGGTATATTACCATACAGGTAGACTGGTATATTAGTATACAGGTAGACTGGTATATTAGTATACAGGTAGACTGGTATATTACCATACAGGTAGACTGGTATATTACCATACAGGTAGACTGGTATATTACCATACAGGTAGACTGGTATATTACCATACAGGTAGACTGGTATATTACCATACAGGTAGACTGGTATATTACCATACAGGTAGACTGGTATATTACCATACAGGTAGACTGGTATATTAGTATACAGGTAGACTGGTATATTACCATACAGGTAGTTTACTACACTAGACTGGTATATTACCATACAGGTAGACTGGTATATTACCATACAGGTAGACTGGTATATTACCATACAGGTAGACTGGTATATTACCATACAGGTAGACTGGTATATTAGTATACAGGTAGACTGGTATATTACCATACAGGTAGTTTACTACACTAGACTGGTATATTACCATACAGGTAGACTGGTATATTACCATACAGGTAGACTGGTATATTACCATACAGGTAGACTGGTATATTACCATACAGGTAGACTGGTATATTACCATACAGGTAGACTGGTATATTACCATACAGGTAGACTGGTATATTACCATACAGGTAGACTGGTATATTACCATACAGGTAGACTGGTATATTAGTATACAGGTAGACTGGTATATTACCATACAGGTAGACTGGTATATTACCATACAGGTAGACTGGTATATTACCATACAGGTAGACTGGTATATTACCATACAGGTAGACTGGTATATTACCATACAGGTAGACTGGTATATTACCATACAGGTAAACTGGTATATTACCATACAGGTAGACTGGTATATTACCATACAGGTAGACTGGTATATTACCATACAGGTAGACTGGTATATTACCATACAGGTAGACTGGTATATTACCATACAGGTAAACTGGTATATTAGTATACAGGTAGACTGGTATATTACCATACAGGTAGACTGGTACATTACCATACAGGTAGACTGGTACATTACCATACAGGTAGTTTACTACACTAGACTGGTATATTACTATACAGGTAGTTTACTACACTAGACTGGTATATTACCATACAGGTAGTTTACTACACTAGACTGGTATATTACCATACAGGTAGACTGGTATATTACCATACAGGTAGACTGGTATATTAGTATACAGGTAGACTGGTATATTACCATACAGGTAGACTGGTATATTACCATACAGGTAGACTGGTATATTACCATACAGGTAGACTGGTATATTACCATACAGGTAGACTGGTATATTACCATACAGGTAGACTGGTATATTACCATACAGGTAGACTGGTATATTACCATACAGGTAGACTGGTATATTAGTATACAGGTAGACTGGTATATTACCATACAGGTAAACTGGTATATTACCATACAGGTAGACTGGTATATTACCATACAGGTAGACTGGTATATTACCATACAGGTAGACTGGTATATTAGTATACAGGTAGACTGGTATATTACCATACAGGTAGTTTACTACACTAGACTGGTATATTACCATACAGGTAGACTGGTATATTACCATACAGGTAGACTGGTATATTAGTATACAGGTAGACTGGTATATTACCATACAGGTAGACTGGTATATTACCATACAGGTAGACTGGTATATTACCATACAGGTAGACTGGTATATTACCATACAGGTAGACTGGTATATTACCATACAGGTAGACTGGTATATTAGTATACAGGTAGACTGGTATATTACCATACAGGTAGACTGGTATATTACCATACAGGTAGACTGGTATATTACCATACAGGTAGACTGGTATATTACCATACAGGTAGACTGGTATATTACCATACAGGTAGACTGGTATATTACCATACAGGTAAACTGGTATATTACCATACAGGTAGACTGGTATATTACCATACAGGTAGACTGGTATATTACCATACAGGTAGACTGGTATATTACCATACAGGTAGACTGGTATATTACCATACAGGTAAACTGGTATATTAGTATACAGGTAGACTGGTATATTACCATACAGGTAGACTGGTATATTACCATACAGGTAGACTGGTATATTACCATACAGGTAGACTGGTATATTACCATACAGGTAGACTGGTATATTACCATACAGGTAGACTGGTATATTACCATACAGGTAGACTGGTATATTACCATACAGGTAGACTGGTATATTACCATACAGGTAGACTGGTATATTACCATACAGGTAGACTGGTATATTACCATACAGGTAAACTGGTATATTAGTATACAGGTAGACTGGTATATTACCATACAGGTAGACTGGTATATTACCATACAGGTAGACTGGTATATTACCATACAGGTAGACTGGTATATTACCATACAGGTAGACTGGTATATTACCATACAGGTAGACTGGTATATTACCATACAGGTAGACTGGTATATTACCATACAGGTAGACTGGTATATTACCATACAGGTAGACTGGTATATTAGTATACAGGTAGACTGGTATATTACCATACAGGTAGACTGGTATATTACCATACAGGTAGACTGGTATATTACCATACAGGTAGACTGGTATATTACCATACAGGTAGACTGGTATATTACCATACAGGTAGACTGGTATATTACCATACAGGTAGACTGGTATATTACCATACAGGTAGACTGGTATATTACCATACAGGTAGACTGGTATATTAGTATACAGGTAGACTGGTATATTACCATACAGGTAGACTGGTATATTACCATACAGGTAGACTGGTATATTACCATACAGGTAGACTGGTATATTACCATACAGGTAGACTGGTATATTACCATACAGGTAGACTGGTATATTACCATACAGGTAGACTGGTATATTACCATACAGGTAGACTGGTATATTACCATACAGGTAGACTGGTATATTACCATACAGGTAGACTGGTATATTAGTATACAGGTAGACTGGTATATTACCATACAGGTAGACTGGTATATTACCATACAGGTAGACTGGTATATTACCATACAGGTAGACTGGTATATTACCATACAGGTAGACTGGTATATTACCATACAGGTAAACTGGTATATTAGTATACAGGTAGACTGGTATATTAGTATACAGGTAGACTGGTATATTACCATACAGGTAGACTGGTATATTACCATACAGGTAGACTGGTATATTAGTATACAGGTAGACTGGTATATTACCATACAGGTAGACTGGTATATTACCATACAGGTAGACTGGTATATTACCATACAGGTAGACTGGTATATTACCATACAGGTAGACTGGTATATTACCATACAGGTAGACTGGTATATTACCATACAGGTAGACTGGTATATTACCATACAGGTAGACTGGTATATTACCATACAGGTAGACTGGTATATTACCATACAGGTAGACTGGTATATTAGTATACAGGTAGACTGGTATATTACCATACAGGTAGTTTACTACACTAGACTGGTATATTACCATACAGGTAGACTGGTATATTACCATACAGGTAGACTGGTATATTACCATACAGGTAGACTGGTATATTACCATACAGGTAGACTGGTATATTAGTATACAGGTAGACTGGTATATTACCATACAGGTAGTTTACTGACTGTATATTACCATACAGGTAGACTGGTATATTACCATACAGGTAGACTGGTATATTACCATACAGGTAGACTGGTATATTACCATACAGGTAGACTGGTATATTACCATACAGGTAGACTGGTATATTACCATACAGGTAGACTGGTATATTACCATACAGGTAGACTGGTATATTACCATACAGGTAGACTGGTATATTAGTATACAGGTAGACTGGTATATTACCATACAGGTAGACTGGTATATTACCATACAGGTAGACTGGTATATTACCATACAGGTAGACTGGTATATTACCATACAGGTAGACTGGTATATTACCATACAGGTAGACTGGTATATTACCATACAGGTAAACTGGTATATTACCATACAGGTAGACTGGTATATTACCATACAGGTAGACTGGTATATTACCATACAGGTAGACTGGTATATTACCATACAGGTAGACTGGTATATTACCATACAGGTAAACTGGTATATTAGTATACAGGTAGACTGGTATATTACCATACAGGTAGACTGGTACATTACCATACAGGTAGACTGGTACATTACCATACAGGTAGTTTACTACACTAGACTGGTATATTACTATACAGGTAGTTTACTACACTAGACTGGTATATTACCATACAGGTAGACTACAGGTAGACTGTATATTACCATACAGGTAGACTGGTATATTACCATACAGGTAGACTGGTATATTACCATACAGGTAGACTGGTATATTACCATACAGGTAGACTGGTATATTACCATACAGGTAGACTGGTATATTACCATACAGGTAGACTGGTATATTACCATACAGGTAGACTGGTATATTACCATACAGGTAGACTGGTATATTACCATACAGGTAGACTGGTATATTACCATACAGGTAGACTGGTATATTACCATATTATATTACCATACAGGTAGACTGGTATATTACCATACAGGTAGACTGGTATATTACCATACAGGTAGACTGGTATATTACCATACAGGTAGACTGGTATATTACCATACAGGTAGACTGGTATATTACATACAGGTAGACTGGTATATTACCATACAGGTAGACTGGTATATTACCATACAGGTAGACTGGTATATTACCATACAGGTAGACTGGTATATTACCATACAGGTAGACTGGTATATTACCATACAGGTAGACTGGTATATTACCATACAGGTAGACTGGTATATTACCATACAGGTAGACTGGTATATTACCATACAGGTAGACTGGTATATTACCATACAGGTAGACTGGTATATTACCATACAGGTAGACTGGTATATTACCATACAGGTAGACTGGTATATTACCATACAGGTAGACTGGTATATTACCATACAGGTAGACTGGTATATTACCATACAGGTAGACTGGTATATTACCATACAGGTAGACTGGTATATTACCATACAGGTAGACTGGTATATTACCATACAGGTAGACTGGTATATTACCATACAGGTAGACTGGTATATTACCATACAGGTAGACTGGTATATTACCATACAGGTAGACTGGTATATTACCATACAGGTAGACTGGTATATTACCATACAGGTAGACTGGTATATTACCATACAGGTAGACTGGTATATTACCATACAGGTAGACTGGTATATTACCATACAGGTAGACTGGTATATTACCATACAGGTAGACTGGTATATTACCATACAGGTAGACTGGTATATTACCATACAGGTAGACTGGTATATTACCATACAGGTAGACTGGTATATTACCATACAGGTAGACTGGTATATTACCATACAGGTAGACTGGTATATTACCATACAGGTAGACTGGTATATTACCATACAGGTAGACTGGTATATTACCATACAGGTAGACTGGTATATTACTATACAGGTAGACTGGTATATTACCATACAGGTAGACTGGTATATTACTATACAGGTAGACTGGTATATTACCATACAGGTAGACTGGTATATTACCATACAGGTAGACTGGTATATTAGTATACAGGTAGACTGGTATATTACCATACAGGTAGACTGGTATATTACCATACAGGTAGACTGGTAATCAAATCAAATCCAATCAAATCAAATTTTATTTGTCACATACACATGGTTAGCAGATGTTAAATGCGAGTGTAGCGAAATGCTTGTGCTTCTAGTTCCGACAATGCAGTGATAACCAACAAGTAATCTAACTAACAATTCCAAAACTACTGTCTTATACACAGTGTAAGGGGATAAGGAACATGTACATAAGGATATATGAATGAGTGATGGTACAGAGCAGCATACAGTAGATGGTATCGAGTACAGTATATACATATGAGATGAGTGTGTAGACAAAGTGGCATAGTTAAAGTGGCTAGTGATACATGTGTTACATAAGGATGCAGTCGATGATGTAGAGTACAGTATATACATATGCATATGAGATGAATAATGTAGATTAAGTAACATTATATAAGGTAGCATTGTTTAAAGTGGCTAGTGATATATTTACATCATTTCCCATCAATTCCCATTATTAAAATGGCTGGAGTTGGGTCAGTGTCAATGACAGTGTGTTGGCAGCAGCCACTCAATGTTAGTGGTGGCTGTTTAACAGTCTGATAGCCTTGAGATAGAAGCTGTTTTTCAGTCTCTCGGTCCCAGCTTTGATGCACCTGTACTGACCTCGCCTTCTGGATGATAGCGGGGTGAACAGGCAGTGGTTCGGTGGTTGATGTCCTTGATGATCTTTATGGCCTTCCTGTAACAACGGGTGGTGTAGGTGTCCTGGAGGGCAGGTAGTTTGCCCCGGTGATGCGTTGTGCAGTCCTTACTACCCTCTGGAGAGCCTTACGGTTGAGGGCGGAGCAGTTGCCGTACCAGGCGGTGATACAGCCCGCCAGGATGCTCTCGATTGTGCATCTGTAGAAGTTTGTGAGTGCTTTTGGTGACAAGCCGAATTTCTTCAGCCTCCTGAGGTTGAATAGGCGCTGCTGCGCCTTCTTCACAACGCTGTCAGTGTGAGTGGACCAATTCAGTTTGTCTGTGATGTGTATGCCGAGGAACTTAAAACTAGCTACCCTCTCCACTACTGTTCCATCGATGTGGATAGGGGGATGTTCCCTCTGCTGTTTCCTGAAGTCCACAATCAGCTCCTTAGTTTTGTTGACGTTGAGTGTGAGGTTATTTTCCTGACACCACACTCCGAGGGCCCTCACCTCCTCCCTGTAGGCCGTCTCGTCGTTGTTGGTAATCAAGCCTACCACTGTTGTGTCGTCCGCAAACTTGATGATTGAGTTGGAGGCGTGCGTGGCCACGCAGTCGTGGGTGAACAGGGAGTACAGGAGAGGGCTCAGAACGCACCCTTGTGGGGCCCCCGTGTTGAGGATCAGCGGGGAGGAGATGTTGTTGCCTACCCTCACCACCTGGGGGCAGCCAGTCAGGAAGTCCAGTACCCAGTTGCACAGGGCGGGGTCGAGACCCAGGGTCTCGAGCTTGATGACGAGCTTGGAGGGTACTATGGTGTTGAATGCCGAGCTGTAGTCGATGAACAGCATTCTCACATAGGTATTCCTCTTGTCCAGGTGTGTTAGGGCAGTGTGCAGTGTGGTTGAGATTGCATCGTCTGTGGACCTATTTGGGCGGTAAGCAAATTGGAGTGGGTCTAGGGTGTCAGGTAGGGTGGAGGTGATATGGTCCTTGACTAGTCTCTCAAAGCACTTCATGATGACGGAAGTGAGTGCTACGGGGCGGTAGTCGTTTAGCTCAGTTACCTTAGCTTTCTTGGGAACAGGAACAATGGTGGCCCTCTTGAAGCATGTGGGAACAGCAGACTGGTATAGGGATTGATTGAATATGTCCGTAAACACACCGGCCAGCTGGTCTGCGCATGCTCTGAGGGCGCGGCTGGGGATGCCGTCTGGGCCTGCAGCCTTGCGAGGGTTAACACGTTTAAATGTCTTACTCACCTCGGCTGCAGTGAAGGAGAGACCGCATGTTTCCGTTGCAGGCCGTGTCAGTGGCACTGTATTGTCCTCAAAGCAGGCAAAAAAAGTTATTTAGTCTGCCTGGGAGCAAGACATCCTGGTCCGTGACTGGGCTGGATTTCATCTTGTAGTCCGTGATTGACTGTAGACCCTGCCACATGCCTCTTGTGTCTGAGCCATTGAATTGAGATTCCACTTTGTCTCTGTACTGACGCTTAGCTTGTTTAATAGCCTTGCGGAGGGAATAGCTGCACTGTTTGTATTCAGTCATGTTGCCAGACACCTTGCCCTGATTAAAAGCAGTGGTTCGCGCTTTCAGTTTCACGCGAATGCTGCCATCAATCCACGGTTTCTGGTTAGGGAATGTTTTTATCGTTGCTGTGGGAACGACATCTTCGACGCACGTTCTAATGAATTCGCACACCGAATCAGCGTATTCGTCAATATTTCCATCTGACGCAATACGAAACATGTCCCAGTCCATGTGATGGAAGCAGTCTTGGAGTGTAGAGTCAGCTTGGTCTGACCAGCGTTGGACAGACCTCAGCGTGGGAGCTTCTTGTTTTAATTTCTGCCTGTAGGCAGGGATCAGCAAAATGGAGTCGTGGTCAGCTTTTCCGAAAGGGGGGCGGGGCAGGGCCTTATATGCGTCGCGGAAGTTAGAGTAACAATGATCCAAGGTTTTACCACCCCTGGTTGCGCAATCGATATGCTGATAAAATTTAGGGAGTCTTGTTTTCAGATTGGCTTTGTTAAAATCCCCAGCTACAATGAATGCAGCCTCCGGATAAATGGTTTCCAGTTTGCAAAGAGTTAAATAAAGTTCGTTCAGAGCCATCGATGTGTCTGCTTGGGGGGGATATATACGGCTGTGATTATAATCGAAGAGAATTCTCTTGGAAGATAATGCGGTCTACATTTGATTGTGAGGAATTCTAAATCAGGTGAACAGAAGGATTTGAGTTCCTGTATGTTTCCTTCATCACACCATGTCCCGTTAGTCATGAGGCATACGCCCCCGCCACTCTTCTTACCAGAGAGATGTTTGTTTCTGTCTGCGCGATGCGTGGAGAAACCCGTTGGCTGCACCGCCCTGGATAGCGTCTTCCCAGTAAGCCATGTTTCCGTAAAGCAGAGAACGTTGCAGTCTCTGATGTCCCTCTGGAATGCCACCCTTGCTCGGATTTCATCAACCTTGTTGTCGAGAGACTGGACATTGGCAAGAAGAATGCTGGGAAGAAAACATATTCTTGGTCGTACTGATGGTGAGTTGACGCTGATCTTATATTCAGTAGTTCTTCTCGACTGTATGTAATGAAACCTAAGATGACCTGGGGTACTAATGTAAGAAATAACACGTAAAAAAAAAAACTGCATAGTTTCCTAGGAACGCGAAGCGGGCGGCCATCTCAGTCGGCGCCGGAAGTATCTGTATGGTATATTACCATACAGGTAGACTGGTATATTACCATACAGGTAGACTGGTATATTACCATACAGGTAGTTTACTACACTAGACTGGTATATTACTATACAGTAGACTGCTATACTACTATACAGTAGACTAGTATACTAATATACAGTACACTGGTATACAGTAAACTAGTATACTACTATACAGTAGACTGGTATACAGTAGACTAGTATACTACTATACAGTAGAATGGTATACAGTAGACTAGTATAATACTATACTTTAAACTAGTATACTACTATACAGTAGACTAGTATACTACTATACAGGAAACTAGTATACTACTATACAGTAGACTAGTATAATACTATACAGTAGACTAGTATACTACTATACAGTAGACTAGTATACTACTATACAGTAGACTAGTATACTACTATACAGGAAACTAGTATACTACTATACAGTAGACTGGTATACAGTAGACTAGTATACTACGATACAGTAGACTAGTATACTACTATACAGTAGACTGGTATACAGTAGACTAGTATACTACTATACCATAGAATGGTATACAGTAGACTAGTATACTACTATACAGTAGACTGGTATACAGTAGACTAGTATACTACTATACAGTAGAATGGTATACTACTATACAGTAGACTAGTATACAGTAGACTAGTATACTACTATACAGTAGAATGGTATACAGTAGACTAGTATACTACTATACAGTAGACTAGTATACTACTATACAGTAGACTAGAATACTACTATACAGTAGACTGGTATACTACTATACAGTAGACTAGTATACTACTATACAGTAGACTAGTATACTACTATACAGTAGACTGGTATACAGTAGACTAGTATACTACTATACAGTAGAATGGCATACAGTAGACTAGTATACTACTATACAGTAGACGAGTATACTACTATACAGTAGACTAGTATACTACTATACAGGAAACTAGTATACTACTATACAGTAGACTGGTATTCCACTATACTTTAGACATACTTTAGATGTATGCTAGTAACCATGTTTTCCAGTGCATCCCGCAAAGGTGGAGATGTTGCTAACATTTTTTTTTAAACCAAAAAACAACCCACGTTTTCGTCTTTTGAGCTTCTAGTCATGAAATCTATGCAGCCTACTCAATCACTTTTTATAGCTACTGTTTACAGGCCTCCTGGGCTTATACAGCGTTCCTCGCTGAGTTTCCTGAATTCCTATCGGACCTTGTAGTCATAGCAGATAATATTCAAATTTTGGGATAAAGCACTAAATAAACTTCAGTTAGTGCTAAATACAGCCGCTAGAATCCTGACTAGAACCAAAAAATATGATCATATTACTCCAGTGCTAGCCTCCCTACACTGGCTTCCTGTCAAGGCAAGGGCTGATTTCAAGGTTTTACTGCTAACCTACAAAGCTTTACATGGGCTTGCTCCTACCTACCTCTCTGATTTGGTCCTGCCGTACATACCTACACGTACGCTACGGTCACAAGACGCAGGCCTCCTAATTGTCCCTAGAATTTCTAAGCAAACAGCTGGAGGCAGGGCTTTCTCCTATAGAGCTCCATTTTTATGGAACCGTCTGCCTACCCATGTGAGAGACGCAGACTCGGTCTCAACCTTTAAGTCTTTACTGAAGACTCATCTCTTCAGTGGGTCATATGATTGAGTGTAGTCTGGCCCGGGAGTGTGAAGGTGAACGGAAAGGCTCTGGAGCAACGAACAGCCCTTGCTGTCTCTGCCTGGCCGGTTCCCCTCTTTCCACTGGGATTCTCTGCCTCTAACCCTATTACAGGGGCTGAGTCACTGGCTTACTGGTGCCCTCTCATACCGTCCCTAGGAGGTGTGTGTCACCTGAGTGGGTTGAGTCACTGACGTGGTCTTTCTGTCCGGGTTGGCACCCCCCTCATGCCGTGGCGGAGATCTTTGTGGGCTATACTCGGCCTTGTCTCAGGATGGTAAATTGGTGGTTGAAGATATCCCTCTAGTGGTGTGGGGGCTGTGCTTTGGCAAAGTGGGTGGGGTTATATCCTTCCTGTTTGGCCCTGTCCGGGGGTATCATCGGATGGGGCCACAGTGTCTCCTGACCCCTCCTGTCTCAGCCTCCAGTATTTATGCTGCAGTAGTTTATGTGTCGGGGGGCTAGGGTCAGTTTGTTAAATCTGGAGTACTTCTCCTGTCCTATTAGGTGTCCAGTGTGAATTTAAGTATGCTCTCTCCAATTCTCTCTTTCTCTCTTTCTTTCTCTCTCTCAGAGGACCTGAGCCCTAGAACCATGCCTCAGGACTACATGACATGATGACTCCTTGCTGTCCCCAGTCCACCTGGCCGTGCTGCTGCTCCAGTTTCAACTGTTCTGCCTGTGATTATTATTATTTGACCATGCTGGTCATTTATGAACATTTGAACATCTTGGCCATGTTCTGTTATAATCTCAACCTGGCACAGCCAGAAGAGGACTGGCCACCCCACATAGCCTGGTTCCTCTCTAGGTTTTTTCCTAGGTTTTGGCCTTTCTAGGGAGTTTTTCCTAGCCACTGTGCTTCTACACCTGCATTGCTTGCTGTTTGGGGTTTTAGGCTGGGTTTCTGTACAGCACTTTGAGATATCAGCTGATGTAAGAAGGGCTATATAAATACATTTGATTTGATTAAAGATAAGCTCAACTAGACACCTTAATGAGGCAGTGAATGAACTGAGAGAGAAAGCACGCAGGGCATTCTACACCACTAAAAAACAAATTCAAAATGAAATACCTATTAAACTGTGGCTAAAACTAATTGAATGTATCATTGAACCAATTTAATTTTTATGGCAGCGAGGTGTGGAGTCCACTTCCGAAACAAGATATCATCAAATGGGACAAACACCCCATTGAAACCCTGCATGCAGAGTTCTGTAGGATTCTCCTACATGTCCAGAGGAACACTACAAACACCCCATTGAAACCCTGCATGCAGAGTTCTGTAGGATTCTCCTACATGTCCAGAGGAACACTACAAACACCCCATTGAAACCCTGCATGCAGAGTTCTGTAGGATTCTCCTACATGTCCAGAGGAACACTACAAACACCCCATTGAAACCCTGCATGCAGAGTTCTGTAGGATTCTCCTACATGTCCAGAGGAACACTACAAACAATGCATGCAGGGCAGAATTAGGCCAATATCCACTAATAATAAAAACTCAAAAAAGAGCAATTCAGTTTTCGAAACATCTAAAATACAGTGCCCCCCTCTCATATCATTATCAAGCCCTGCAATGCCAAGAGCTGAGCAAAAGAGTCCCCTCATCCAGCTGGTCCTGAGTTCACTAACCTGTTCTACTAACACACTGAAGCCTCAGTCCCCTCATCCAGCTGGTCCTGGGGCTGAGTTCACTAACCTGTTCTACTAACACACTGAAGCCTCAGTCCCCTCATCCAGCTGGTCCTGAGTTCACAAACCTGTTCTACTAACACACTGAAGCCTCAGTCCCCTCATCCAGCTGGTCCTGAGTTCACTAACCTCTTCTACTAACACACTGAAGCCTCAGTCCTGGTCCTGGGGCTGAGTTCACAAACCTGTTCTACTAACACACTGAAGCCTCAGTCCCCTCATCCAGCTGGTCCTGGGGCTGAGTTCACAACCCTGTTCTACTAACACACCACTTCACAACAGGAAAACCTGGCTCCCAGTAGAGGAAAGGCTGTGCAACCACTACACCACTTCACAACAGGAAAACCTGGCTCCCAGTAGAGGAAAGGCTGTGCAACCACTACACCACAACACAACAGGAAAGATGAGAGTAGGGTACCCGTCCTGTTGGGGGAGGGACAGGCTACCCGTCTTGTTGGGGGAGGGACAGGCTACCCGTCTTGTTGGGGGAGGACGCAGAGAGCTGTAGGTTGGCAGCGTACAGCATTGAAGACCTCTTTGATGAGAGTAGGGTACCCGTCCTGTTGGGGGAGGACGCAGAGAGCTGTGGGTTGGCAGCGTACAGCATTGAAGACCTCTCTGATGAGAGTAGGGTACCCGTCCTGTTGGGGGAGGACGCAGAGAGCTGTGGGTTGGCAGCGTACAGCATTGAAGACCTCTCTGATGAGAGTAGGGTACCCGTCCTGTTGGGGGAGGACGCAGAGAGCTGTGGGTTGGCAGCGTACAGCATTGAAGACCTCTCTGATGAGAGTAGGGTACCCGTCTTGTTGGGGGAGGACGCAGAGAGCTGTGGGTTGGCAGCGTACAGCATTGAAGACCTCTCTGATGAGAGTAGGGTACCCGTCCTGTTGGGGGAGGACGCAGAGAGCTGTGGGTTGGCAGCGTACAGCATTGAAGACCTCTCTGATGAGAGTAGGGTACCCGTCCTGTTGGGGGAGGACGCAGAGAGCTGCCTGCCATAAGATGAGGGACAGTGTCTGACAGACCAATCAACCTGCACATGTCCTCTACTGTATGCTTATTGTTTTTGTTCAACGTGTGGTTATTTTGACCCTTGGTTATAAGGTTAAATTGTTCTTACTGTTGTCCCATTGACAATTGCAAGTATCCAAAGTAAGCTTTCGCAATATGTACACTGTTACGTCATGTCAATAAAGCAAATTGAATTGAATTGAGAGAAAATGCATGGAGAGAGAGAGAGAGAGAGAGAGAGAGAGAGAGAGAGAGAGAGAGAGAGAGAGAGAGAGAGAGAGTGAAAAAGAGAGAGAGAGCGAGAGAGAGCGAGAGAGAGAAAAAGAGAGGAGTGAAAAGAGAGAGAGAGAGAGAGAAAAGAGAGAAAAAGAGAGGGAGAGAGAGAGAGAGAGAGAGAGAAAAATAGAGAGAGAGAGAGAGAGAGAGAGAGAGAGAGAGAGAGAGAGAGAGAGAGAGAGAGAGAGAGAGAAAAAGAGAGAGCGAGCGAGAGAGAGACAAAGAGAGGGAGAGATAGACATAGAGATAGACAGAGAGAGAGAGAGAGAACAGAGATCTATAAATTATTCAGCCCGAGTTCTTCTAATCTACACTTCATAGCCTCTCCGAAAGAGAGAGAGAAAAATGGAGGAAGATAGAGAGAACATGGAGAGAGTAGGAGAGAGAGACACACACACAGAGAGAGAGAGAGAGAGAGAGAGAGAGAGAGAGAGAGAGAGAGAGAGAGAGAGAGAGAGAGAGAGAGAGAGAGAGCTTCATCATTCACCCGTCGTACCAGCGTGTCTACACATATTTGACAGTACTACAAGGTCTTCAATATTATCATAAAGAAGCTCCAGTCAGATGTTGTGAGACCCTGCCCTCTGCTCTGCTGCAGTGTGGAGCCAGCAGGGACCCTGCCCTCTGCTCTGCTGCAGTGTGGAGCCAGCAGAGACCTGCCAGTAGCTCTTAACCCTCCGACAGGGGGAAGGCCTGCCAGTAGCTGTTAACCTTCAGGCAGGGGGAAGGCCTGCCAGTAGCTGTTAACCCTCAGACAGGAGGAAGGCCTGCCAGTAGCTGTTAACCCTCAGACAGGAGGAAGGCCTGCCAGTAGCTCTTAACCCTCAGACAGGAGGAAGGCCTGCCAGTAGCTGTTAACCCTCAGACTGCCAGTAGCTGTTAACCCTCAGACAGGGGAGGAAGGCCCTCAGACAGTAGCTGTTAACCCTCAGACAGGAGGAAGGCCAGTAGCTGCCCAGTGCCAGCTGTTAACCCTCAGACAGGAGGAAGGCCTGCCAGTAACCCTGCCAGT
>NC_060184.1:2946867-3014367 GCF_021184085.1 Oncorhynchus gorbuscha
GGCTTCGAGGGGACTCCTATGGTAGGTACACCTATAGCTCATCTCTTGGCAGTAGTACTGTAGACTACTTTATCACTGACCTCAACCCAGAGTCTCTCAGAGCGTTCACAGTCAGCCCACTGACACCCCTATCAGACCACAGCAAAATCACAGTCTACTTAAACAGAGCAATACTCAATCATGAGGCATCAAAGCCAAAGGAACTGAGTAACATTAAGAAATGCTATAGTTGGAAGGAATGCAGTTTGGAAACCTACCAAAAAACAATTAGGCAACAACAAATTCAATCCCTTCTAGACAATTTCCTGGGTAAAACGTTCCACTGCAATAGTGAAGGTGTAAACTTGGCAGTAGAATATCTTAACAGTATATTTGGCCTCTCAGCTTCCCTATCAAATCTAAAAATCTCAAATAGAAAACCGAAGAAAATTAACAACAATAAATCAACATAAAGACCCGGAAAACCTGAGTCTACGCCTTCACTATGGTGAATCACTAAAACAATACAGAAATACACTACGGAAAACCTGAGTCTAAGCCTTCACTATGGTGAATCACTAAAACAATGCAGAAATACACTACTATGGAAAACCTGAGTCTTCACTATGGTGAATCACTAAAACAATACAGAAATACACTTGAGTCACTACTGGTGAATCACTAAAACAATACAGAAATACACTACGGAAAACCTGAGTCTACGCCTTCACTATGGTGAATCACTAAAACAATACAGAAATACACTACGGAAAACCTGAGTCTACGCCTTCACTATGGTGAATCACTAAAACAATACAGAAATACACTACGGAAAAGAAGGAACAGCATGTCAGAAATCAGCTCAATGCAATTGAAGAATCCATAGACTCTCACCACTTCTGGGAAAATTGGAAAACACTAAACAAACAACAACACGAAGAATTATCTATCTAAAATGGAGATGTATGGGTAAACCACTTCTCCAATCTTTTGGCTCTATAACAAAGAATAAAGAGCAAAAACACATACATGATCAAATACAGATCTTAGAATCAACTATTAAAGACGACCAGAACCCACTGGATTCTCCAATTACATTGAATGAGTTACAGGACAAAATAAAAACCCTCCAACCCAAAAAGGTCTGTGGTGTTGATGGTATCCTTAATGAAATGATCAAATATACAGACAACAAATTCCAACTGGCTATACTAAAACTCTTTAACCTGTTACTCCTACCCCCTACTTTTTCGAACATTCTGTTAAAAATGGTGCAACATTTCAGCGCCCGGCTACTCAGGCCAGGAATATAGTATATGCATAGGATTAGTATGTGTGGATAGAAAACACTCAGACGTTTATAAAACTGGTTAAATCACGGCTGTGTCTATAACAGAACGTGCGTTTCATCGAAAAGTGCAGGAAAATCTGATCACTGAAAATGGAAAAATATATCCATGCGCGACTTCAACCGATTGATAAAGGTGAACCACAATAAATGGGGACGAGGTTGCAATACCTACAGCTACCACACGATGTCAACAGTCTTGTCATTTGCCTAGTCTTTGTTTCTTGGTCAAACGAACAAGAGACAGGCTTTTTCTTCAGGTCTCCGACCGGATATTTTGGTTGAGATTTACCCGGACATTATTTCCAGACGTACCCCTATAGAATACACTTAGTCTCGTGATTAATTTGATCGCTTATTAACGTTTACTAATACCTAAAGTTGCATTACAAAAGTATTTCAAAGTGTTTTGTGAAAGTTTATCGTCAACTTTTTTAATTTAAAAAAATGACGTTACAAGACGCAATTTTTTTAGTTTATAACACAGTCTTCATAGATCGATATCTAGGCTATATGTGGACCGATTTAATCGAAAAAAAGACCCAATAGTGATTATGGGACATCTAGGAGTGCCAACAAAGAAGATGGTCAAACGTAATGAATGTTTTATATTTTATTTGTGCGGTTTGTGTAGCGCCGACTATGCTAATTATTTTGTTTACGTCCCCTGCGGGTCTTTTGGGGTGTTACATGCTATCAAATAATAGCTTCTCATGCTTTCGCCGAAAAGCATTTTAAAAATCTGACTTGTTGCCTGGATTCACAACGAGTGTAGCGTTAATTCAATACCCTGCATGTGTATTTTAATGAACGTTTGAGTTTTAACTAGTACTATTAGCATTTAGCGTAGCGCATTTGCATTTCCAGATGTCTAGATGGGACGCCTGCGTGTCAGGTAGGAGCAAGAGGTTAACATCATCATTAGCTCTGGCATCTTCCCCAATATTTGGAACCAAGGACTGATCACCCCAATCCACAAACGTGGAATATGCGTCAACAGTAACCTTGGGAAAATCCTCTGCATTTTCATTAACAGCAGACTCATACATTTCCTCAATGAAAACAATGTACTGAGCAAATGTCAAATTGGCTTTTTACCAAATTACCGTACAACAGACCATGTATTCACCCTGCACACCCTAATTGACAACCAAACAAACCAAAACAAAGGCAAAGTCTTCTCATGCTTTGTTGATATCAAAAAAGCCTTTGACTCAATTTGGGATGAGGGTCTGCTATACAAACTGATGGAAAGTGGTGTTGGGGGTAAAACATACAACATTATAAAATCCATGTACACAAACAACAAGTGTGCGGTTAAAATTGGCAAAAAACACACACATTTCTTCACACAGGGTCGTGGGGTGAGACAGGGATGCAGCTTAAGCCCCACCCTCTTCAACATATATATCAACGAATTGGCGCGGGCACTAGAAAAGTCTGCAGCATCCGGCCTCACCCTACTAGAATCCGAAGTCAAATGTCTGCTGTTTGCTGATGATCTGGTGCTTCTGTCACCAACCAAGGAGGGCCTACAGAAGCACCTAGATCTTATGCACAGGTTCTGTCAGACCTGGGCCCTGACAGTAAATCTCAGTAAGACCAAAATAATGGAGTTCCAAAAAAGGTCCAGTCACCAGGACCACAAATACAAATTCCATCTAGACACTGTTGCCCTAGAGCACACAAAAAACGATACATACCTTTGCCTAAACATCAGCGCCACAGGTAACTTCCACAAAGCTGTGAACGATCTGAGAGACAAGGCAAGAAGGGCATTCTATTCCATCAAAAGGAACATAAATTCAAAATGCCAATTATGATCTGGCTAAAAATACTTGAATCAGTCACAGAGCCCATTGCCCTTTATGGTTGTGAGGTCTGGGGTCCACTCACCAACCAAGACTTCACAAAATGGGACAAACACCAAATTGAGACTCTGCACGCAGAATTCTGCAAAAATATCCTCCGTGTACAACGTAGAACACCAAATAATGCATGCAGAGCAGAATTAGGCCGATACCCACTAATTTACAAAATCCAGAAAGAGCCGTTAAATTCTATAGCCACAAAAGGAAGCGATTCCCAAACCTTCCATAACAAAGCCATCACCTACAGAGAGATGAACCTGGAGAAGAGTCCCCTAAGCAAGCTGGTCCTGGGACTCTGTTCACAAACACAAACACACCCTATAGAGCCCCAGGACAGCAGCACAATTAGACCCAACCAAATCATGAGAAAACAAAAAGATAATTACGTAACACATTGGAAAGAATTAACAAAAAAACAGAGCAAACTAGAATGTTATTTGGCCCTAAACAGAGAGTACACAGCGGCAGAATACCTGACCACTGTGACTGACCCAAAATTAAGGAAAGCTTTGACTATGTACAGACTCGTGTGAGCATAGCCTTGCTATTGAGAAAGGCCGCCGTAGGCAGACATGGCTCTCAAGGGAAGACAGGCTATGTGCTCACTGCCCACAAAATGAGGTGGAAACTGAGCTGCACATCCTAACCTCCTGCCCAATGAATGACCATATTAGCGACACATATTTCCCTCAGATTACACAGATCCACAAAGAATATGAAAACAAATCCAATTTTGATAAACTCCCATATCTACTGGGTGAAATTCCACAGTGTGCCATCACAGCAGCAAGATTTGTGACCTGTTGCCACGAGAAAAGGGCAACCAGTGAAGAACAAACACCTCTGTAAATACATACCATATTTATGCTTATTTATTTTATCTTGTGTCCTTTAACCATTTGTACATTGTTAAAACACTGTATATATATATAATATGACATGTGTAATGTCTTTATTCTTTTGAAACTTCTGTATGTGTAATGTTTACTGTTAATTTTTCTTGTTTATTTCACTTTTGTATATTATCTACCTCACTTGCTTTGGCAATGTTAACACATGTTTCCCATGCCAATAAAGCCCTTGAATTAAATTGAATTGAGAGAGAGAGAGAGAGAGAGAGAGAGAGAGAGAGAGAGAGAGAGAGAGAGAGAGAGAGAGAGAGAGAGAGAGAGAGAGAGACAGAGAGAGAGACAGAGAGAGAGAGACAGAGAGAGAGAGAGAGAGAGAGAGAGCTAGATGTATATGTAATCTGCAGCTATGTCACTGTGTGTGATGTGTAAATTTAGAAGCACCAATTATTTCTCAGTCCTTTCATTTCTCATCTGTGTTTGACAACGTGTGTGGTGGTGGCTAGCAGGACGTTTGCTGCCTTCTTCTTTGGCTAAACCAACAAGGCTCATCATTTAACAATTGTATCCGTATGTACAGATGGCCTGAGGTCAAACACATACAGGTTTGTTATTAAGACACATGAAAGTAAAAAAATAAAAACACATTTAGATGTTTTGTTTTAAACATTCAAACGGCTCTCGCGTGAAGTAGTAACCAACGCCTAGTTTCCTGAAGGATAAATAAACTCCTCCTCGTGGGCCTGCCTCGATTCATGGGCCTGCCTCGATTCATGGGCCTGCCTCGATTCATGGGCCTGCCTCGATTCATGGGCCTGCCTCGATTCGTGGGTCTGCCTCGATTCGTGGGTCTGCCTCGATTCGTGGGTCTGCCTCGATTCGTGGGTCTTCCTCGATTCATGGGTCTGCCTCGATTCGTGGGTCTGCCTCGATTCGTGGGTCTGCCTCAAAACAATTGTGGCTGTTCTGAGGACAAAAGAAGGTGCATCTCAGTATTAAGAAGTTAATAATGTTTTGTACACTCAGTGTTTATCAATGAATTGGCAAGGGCACTAGAACAGTCAGCAGCACCCGGCCTCACCCTATTAGAATCTACAGTCAAATGTCTACCGTTTGCAGATTAATCTGGTGCTTCTGTCCCCAACCAAAGAGGGCCTACAGCAGCACCTAGATCTTCTGCACAGATTCTGACAGACCTGGGTCCGGCCAGACCTGGGCCCTGCCAGACCTTGGCCCTGACAGACCTGGGCCGTGACAGACCTGGGCCCTGACGGACCTGGGCCCTGACAGACCTGGGCCCTGACAGTAAATCTCAGTAAGACAAGCATAATGGTGTTCCAAAAAAAAGGTCTAGTTGCCAGGACAACCAATTCCGTCTAGACACTTTCCCTAGAGAAGTGGTTCCCAACCAAGGGTACCAGGACCACAGGGGGTACTTGGTCTATCCACAGGGGGTACTTGGTCTATCCACAGGGGGTACTTGAGAAGACTTATGAGACCACAGAACTACTGGTAAAATGCACGAGGGGGTAAAAATATTTGTCACAAGCTTTGTAAAACTACAGGTGTAGACTAACACTGAAAACGCTTTACAGCGCTTCCCAACAATGCAGAGAGAAATGTGTTAGCATTAAAATGTGATCACAAGCTATTTATCGAATAATTAACTATGTTTATTATTACATGATTAAATTAATCATGTAACAATTAACTCAGTAACCTGGGGCACCACGGGAAAAGTTTGTTTGACTTCCTCAGGATTGGTGGGTCTAAACGGGACGGTTGAGCTAACGTAGGCTAATGAGATTAGCAACGGTTGTTTTTGTTTTGTATGATCTTTTACCAGATCTATTGTGTTATATTCCACTACATTCCTTTCACATTTCCATAAACGTCAAAGTGTTTCCTTTCAATTGGTACCAAGAAAAGGCAGATCCTTGTCTATCCTCCTTACAGCTCTGGTTTATAAAGTGTCTATCCTCCAAACGTTACAGTATTGTTGATTGAGGTATTTAGTTCCTATTTTTCCTTTATGATGATGACCTGCCCCAATTTTAACGCCCACTGCCCTACTATGTTCTCATTGCCAACAAAATGAGGTGGAAACTCAGCAGCATTTCCTAACCTCCATCTAAATGTATGACCATATCAGAGACATAATAACTGAATTTGTATTTTAATAAACAAAAACAGAATAGCCTACCTAGGGTAAAATGACCCGTATAAACAATGACCCATATATACTATTATCCATATATACTATTACCCATATAAACTATTACCCATATATACTATCACCCATATAAACTATTACCCATATATACTATTATCCATATATACTATTACCCATATATACTATTACCCATATATAATATTACCCATATCAACTATTACCCATATATACTATTACCCATATAAACTATTACCCATATAAACTAATACCCATATATATGATTACCCATATATACTATTACCCATATAAAAACTACCCATATATACTATTACCCATATAAACTATCACCCATATATACTATTACCCATATAAACTATTACCCATATATACTATTACCCATATAAACTATCACCCATATATACTATTACTCATATAAACTATTACCCATATAAACTAATACCCATATATATTATTACCCATATATACTATTACCCATGTAAATGAATACCCATATATACTATTACCCATATAAACTATCATCCATATATACTATTACCCATATATACTATTACCCATATATACTATTACCCATATAAACTATTACCCATATAAACTATTAACCATATGAACTATTACCCCTATATATGCCATTTAGCAGACGCTTTTATCCAAAGAGACTTACAGTCATGTGTGCATACATTCTACGTATGGGTGGTCCCGGGGATCGAACCCACTACCCTGGCGTTACAAGCGCCATGCTCTACCAACTACCACCCTATAAACAATTACCCATATATACTATTACCCCTATAAATGATGACCCATATGTACTATTACCCATATATACTATTACCATATATACTATTACCCATATATACTATTACACAAATATACTATGACAAATATATACTATTACCCATATAAACTGTTACCAATATAATATAGTACCCATATATACTATTACCCATATAAACTATTACCCATATAAACTATTACCCATATATACTAATACCCGTATAAAAACTACAAATATATACTATTACCCATATATACTATTACCCATATATACTATTACCCATATAAAACTACAAATATAAACTATTATCCATATATACTATCAACCATATATACTATTACCCATATAAACTATCACCCATATAAACTATTACCCATATATACTATTACCCATATATACTATTACCCATATATACTATTACCCATATAAAAACTACAAATATAAACTATTATCCATATATACTATTACCCATATAAACTGTTACCCATATAATATAGTACCCATATATACTATTACCCATATAAACTATTACCCATATAAACTATTACCCATATATACTATTACCCATATATACTAATACCCATATAAAAACTACAAATATATACTATTACCCATATATACTATTACCCATATATACTATTACCCATATATACTATTACCCATATAAAAACTACAAATATAAACTATTATCCATATATACTATTACCCATATAAACTATTATCCATATATACTATTACCCTTATAAACTATTACCCATATACACTATTACCCATATAATATATTACCCATATATACTATTACCCATATATACTATTACCCATATATACTATTACCCATATAAACTAATACCCATATAAACTATTAACCATATATACTATTACCCATATAAACTATTACCCATATAAACTTTTACCCATATATACTATTACCCATATCAACTATTACCCCTATAAACTACTACAAATATAAAATATTACCCATATATTATACCATTTAGCAATCTGATACAGACGCATATTTCCCAGAACACCCTGGGGATTTCATATTTCAGATGGACCCAGTTAAAGTGGGTTATAATTACAGATCTCAGTTCAGGATATATATTTAAAGATAGCTGGAACATCACACTATCTCAATACTAATGGGAGTAAAATGGAACATATTATTGTGAAGGAATTGTGATATTTGTGAAGAAGAAAAAGGCTACAGACAGATCATGCTGGCCATATGAGCCTTCAACCTCCACTGTGTACAGGCTGGCCATATGATCCTTCAACCTCCACTGTGATCAGGCTTTCCATATGATCCTTCAACCTCCAGTGTGATCAGGCTTTCCATATGATCCTTCAACCTCCACTGTGATCATGCTTTCCATATGATCCTTCAACCTCCACTGTGATCATGCTTTCCATATGATCCTTCAACCTCCACTGTGATCATGCTTTCCATATGATCCTTCAACCTCCACTGTGATCATGCTTTCCATATGATCCTTCAACCTCCACTGTGATCAGGCTTTCCATATGATCCTTCAACCTCCAGTGTGATCAGGCTTTCCATATGAGCCTTCAACCTCCACTGTGATCAGGCTTTCCATATGATCCTTCAACCTCCAGTGTGATCAGGCTTTCCATATGATCCTTCAACCTCCACTGTGATCATGCTTTCCATATGATCCTTCAACCTCCACTGTGATCATGCTTTCCATATGATCCTTCAACCTCCACTGTGATCATGCTTTCCATATGATCCTTCAACCTCCACTGTGATCATGCTTTCCATATGATCCTTCAACCTCCACTGTGATCATGCTTTCCATATGATCCTTCAACCTCCACTGTGTACAGGCTGGCCATATGATCCTTCAACCTCCACTGTGTACAGGCTGGCCATATGAGCCTTCAACCTCCACAGTGTACAGCCTGGCCATATGATCCTTCAACCTCCACTGTGTACAGGCTTTCCATATGATCCTTCAACCTCCACTGTGAACAGGCTTTCCATATGAGCCTTCAACCTCCACTGTGTACAGGCTTTCCATATGATCCTTCAACCTCCACTGTGAACAGGCTTTCCATATGAGCCTTCAACCTCCACTGTGAACAGGCTTTCCATATGAGCCTTCAACCTCCAGTGTGAACAGGCTGTCCATATGATCCTTCAACCTCCACTGTGTACAGGCTGGCCATATGATCCTTCAACCTCCACTGTGAACAGGCTTTCCATATGAGCCTTCAACCTCCACTGTGATCAGGCTTTCCATATGAGCCTTCAACCTCCACTGTGATCAGGCTTTCCATATGAGCCTTCAACCTCCACTGTGAACAGGCTTTCCATATGAGCCTTCAACCTCCACTGTGAACAGGCTTTCCATATGATCCTTCAACCTCCACTGTGAACAGGCTTTCCATATGATCCTTCAACCTCCACTGTGATCAGGCTTTCCATATGATCCTTCAACCTCCACTGTGATCAGGCTTTCCATATGAGCCTTCAACCTCCACTGTGATCATGCTTTCCATATGAGCCTTCAACCTCCAGTGTGAACAGGCTGGCCATATGATCCTTCAACCTCCACTGTGAACAGGCTTTCCATATTATCCTTCAACCTCCACTGTGAACAGGCTGGCCATATGATCCTTCAACCTCCAGTGTGAACAGGCTGGCCATATGATCCTTCAACCTCCACTGTGAACAGGCTGGCCATATGATCCTTCAACCTCCACTGTGAACAGGCTGGCCATATGATCCTTCAACCTCCACTGTGAACAGGCTGGCCATATGATCCTTCAACCTCCACTGTGAACAGGCTTTCCATATGAGCCTTCAACCTCCACTGTGAACAGGCTGGCCATATGAGCCTTCAACCTCCACTGTGAACAGGCTGGCCATATGATCCTTCAACCTCCACTGTGAACAGGCTGGCCATATGATCCTTCAACCTCCAGTGTGTACAGGCTGGCCATATGATCCTTCAACCTCCACTGTGAACAGGCTTTCCATATGATCCTTCAACCTCCACTGTGTACAGGCTGGCCATATGATCCTTCAACCTCCACTGTGAACAGGCTGGCCATATGATCCTTCAACCTCCACAGTGTACAGGCTGGCCATATGATCCTTCAACCTCCAGTGTGTACAGGCTGGCCATATGATCCTTCAACCTCCACTGTGAACAGGCTTTCCATATGATCCTTCAACCTCCACTGTGTACAGGCTGGCCATATGATCCTTCAACCTCCACTGTGAACAGGCTGGCCATATGATCCTTCAACCTCCAGAGTGTACAGGCTGGCCATATGATCCTTCAACCTCCAGTGTGTGCAGGCTGGCCATATGATCCTTCAACCTCCAGTGTGTACAGGCTGGCCATATGATCCTTCAACCTCCACTGTGAACAGGCTGGCCATATGATCCTTCAACCTCCACAGTGTACAGGCTGGCCATATGATCCTTCAACCTCCACTGTGAACAGGCTGGCCATATGATCCTTCAACCTCCACTGTGAACAGGCTGGCCATATGATCCTTCAACCTCCAGTGTGTACAGGCTGGCCATATGATCCTTCAACCTCCACTGTGAACAGGCTGGCCATATGATCCTTCAACCTCCAGTGTGTACAGGCTGTCCATATGATCCTTCAACCTCCACTGTGAACAGGCTTTCCATATGATCCTTCAACCTCCACTGTGAACAGGCTGGCCATATGATCCTTCAACCTCCAGTGTGTACAGGCTGGCCATATGATCCTTCAACCTCCACTGTGAACAGGCTGGCCATATGATCCTTCAACCTCCACTGTGAACAGGCTGGCCATATGATCCTTCAACCTCCACTGTGAACAGGCTGGCCATATGATCCTTCAACCTCCACTGTGTACAGGCTGGCCATATGATCCTTCAACCTCCAGTGTGTACAGGCTGGCCATATGATCCTTCAACCTCCACTGTGAACAGGCTGGCCATATGATCCTTCAACCTCCACTGTGAACAGGCTGGCCATATGATCCTTCAACCTCCAGTGTGTACAGGCTGGCCATATGATCCTTCAACCTCCACTGTGAACAGGCTGGCCATATGATCCTTCAACCTCCACTGTGAGCAGGCTGGCCATATGATCCTTCAACCTCCAGTGTGTGCAGGCTGTCCATATGATCCTTCAACCTCCAGTGTGTACAGGCTGTCCATATGATCCTTCAACCTCCAGTGTGTGCAGGCTGTCCATATGATCCTTCAACCTCCAGTGTGTGCAGGCTGGCCATATGATCCTTCAACCTCCACTGTGAACAGGCTGGCCATATGATCCTTCAACCTCCACAGTGTACAGGCTGGCCATATGATCCTTCAACCTCCACTCTGTACAGGCTGGCCATATGATCCTTCAACCTCCACTGTGAACAGGCTGGCCATATGATCCTTCAACCTCCACTGTGTACAGGCTGGCCATATGATCCTTCAACCTCCACTGTGAACAGGCTGGCCATATGATCCTTCAACCTCCACAGTGTACAGGCTGGCCATATGATCCTTCAACCTCCACTGTGAACAGGCTGGCCATATGATCCTTCAACCTCCACTGTGTACAGGCTGGCCATATGATCCTTCAACCTCCACTGTGAACAGGCTGGCCATATGATCCTTCAACCTCCAGTGTGTACAGGCTGGCCATATGATCCTTCAACCTCCACTGTGAACAGGCTGGCCATATGATCCTTCAACCTCCACAGTGTACAGGCTGGCCATATGATCCTTCAACCTCCACTGTGAACAGGCTGGCCATATGATCCTTCAACCTCCACAGTGTACAGGCTGGCCATATGATCCTTCAACCTCCACTGTGAACAGGCTGGCCATATGATACTTCAACCTCCACTGTGAACAGGCTGGCCATATGATCCTTCAACCTCCAGTGTGTACAGGCTGTCCATATGATCCTTCAACCTCCACTGTGAACAGGCTGGCCATATGATCCTTCAATCTCCAGTGTGTACAGGCTGTCCATATGATCCTTCAACCTCCACTGTGATCAGGCTTTCCATATGATCCTTCAACCTCCAGTGTGATCAGGCTTTCCATATGATCCTTCAACCTCCAGTGTGATCAGGCTTTCCATATGATCCTTCAACCTCCACTGTGCTCATGCTTTCCATATGATCCTTCAACCTCCACTGTGATCATGCTTTCCATATGATCCTTCAACCTCCACTGTGATCATGCTTTCCATATGATCCTTCAACCTCCACTGTGATCATGCTTTCCATATGATCCTTCAACCTCCACTGTGATCAGGCTTTCCATATGATCCTTCAACCTCCAGTGTGATCATGCTTTCCATATGATCCTTCAACCTCCACTGTGATCATGCTTTCCATATGATCCTTCAACCTCCACTGTGATCATGCTTTCCATATGATCCTTCAACCTCCACTGTGATCATGCTTTCCATATGATTCTTCAACCTCCACTGTGATCATGCTTTCCATATGATCCTTCAACCTCCACTGTGATCATGCTTTCCATATGATCCTTCAACCTCCACTGTGATCATGCTTTCCATATGATCCTTCAACCTCCACTGTGTATAGGCTGGCCATATGATCCTTCAACCTCCACTGTGTACAGGCTGGCCATATGAGCCTTCAACCTCCACAGTGTACAGGCTGGCCATATGATCCTTCAACCTCCACTGTGTACAGGCTTTCCATATGATCCTTCAACCTCCACTGTGAACAGGCTTTCCATATGAGCCTTCAACCTCCACTGTGTACAGGCTTTCCATATGATCCTTCAACCTCCACTGTGAACAGGCTTTTCATATGAGCCTTCAACCTCCACTGTGAACAGGCTTTCCATATGAGCCTTCAACCTCCAGTGTGAACAGGCTGTCCATATGATCCTTCAACCTCCACTGTGTACAGGCTGGCCATATGATCCTTCAACCTCCACTGTGAACAGGCTTTCCATATGAGCCTTCAACCTCCACTGTGATCAGGCTTTCCATATGAGCCTTCAACCTCCACTGTGATCAGGCTTTCCATATGAGCCTTCAACCTCCACTGTGAACAGGCTTTCCATATGAGCCTTCAACCTCCACTGTGAACAGGCTTTCCATATGATCCTTCAACCTCCACTGTGAACAGGCTTTCCATATGATCCTTCAACCTCCACTGTGATCAGGCTTTCCATATGATCCTTCAACCTCCACTGTGATCAGGCTTTCCATATGAGCCTTCAACCTCCACTGTGATCATGCTTTCCATATGAGCCTTCAACCTCCAGTGTGAACAGGCTGGCCATATGATCCTTCAACCTCCACTGTGAACAGGCTTTCCATATGATCCTTCAACCTCCACTGTGAACAGGCTGGCCATATGATCCTTCAACCTCCAGTGTGAACAGGCTGGCCATATGATCCTTCAACCTCCACTGTGAACAGGCTGGCCATATTCAACCTCCATCCATATGATCCTTCAACCTCCACTGTGAACAGGCTGGCCATATGATCCTTCAACCTCCACTGTGAACAGGCTGGCCATATGATCCTTCAACCTCCACTGTGAACAGGCTGGCCATATGATCCTTCAACCTCCACTGTGAACAGGCTGGCCATATGATCCTTCAACCTCCACTGTGAACAGGCTGGCCATATGATCCTTCAACCTCCACTGTGAACAGGCTGGCCATATGATCCTTCAACCTCCACTGTGAACAGGCTGGCCATATGATCCTTCAACCTCCACTGTGAACAGGCTGGCCATATGATCCTTCAACCTCCACTGTGATGGCCATATGATCCTTCAACCTCCACTGTGAACAGGCTGGCCATATGATCCTTCAACCTCCACTGTGTACAGGCTGGCCATATGATCCTTCAACCTCCACTGTGAACAGGCTGGCCATATGATCCTTCAACCTCCACAGTGTACAGGCTGGCCTTCCTTCAACCTCCAGTGTGTACAGGCTGGCCATATGATCCTTCAACCTCCACTGTGAACAGGCTTTCCATATGATCCTTCAACCTCCACTGTGTACAGGCTGGCCATATGATCCTTCAACCTCCACTGTGAACAGGCTGGCCATATGATCCTTCAACCTCCACAGTGTACAGGCTGGCCATATGATCCTTCAACCTCCAGTGTGTGCAGGCTGGCCATATGATCCTTCAACCTCCAGTGTGTACAGGCTGGCCATATGATCCTTCAACCTCCACTGTGAACAGGCTGGCCATATGATCCTTCAACCTCCACAGTGTACAGGCTGGCCATATGATCCTTCAACCTCCACTGTGAACAGGCTGGCCATATGATACTTCAACCTCCACTGTGAACAGGCTGGCCATATGATCCTTCAACCTCCAGTGTGTACAGGCTGTCCATATGATCCTTCAACCTCCACTGTGAACAGGCTGGCCATATGATCCTTCAACCTCCAGTGTGTACAGGCTGTCCATATGATCCTTCAACCTCCACTGTGAACAGGCTCCTTCAACCTCCACTGTGAACAGGCTGGCCATATGATCCTTCAACCTCCAGTGTGTACAGGCTGGCCATATGATCCTTCAACCTCCACTGTGAACAGGCTGGCCATATGATCCTTCAACCTCCACTGTGAACAGGCTGGCCATATGATCCTTCAACCTCCACTGTGAACAGGCTGGTCATATGATCCTTCAACCTCCAGTGTGTGCAGGCTGTCCATATGATCCTTCAACCTCCAGTGTGTACAGGCTGGCCATATGATCCTTCAACCTCCAGTGTGTGCAGGCTGTCCATATGATCCTTCAACCTCCAGTGTGTGCAGGCTGTCCATATGATCCTTCAACCTCCAGTGTGTGCAGGCTGGCCATATGATCCTTCAACCTCCACTGTGTACAGGCTGGCCATATGATACTTCAACCTCCACTGTGAACAGGCTGGCCATATGATCCTTCAACCTCCAGTGTGTACAGGCTGTCCATATGATCCTTCAACCTCCACTGTGAACAGGCTGGCCATATGATCCTTCAACCTCCAGTGTGTACAGGCTGTCCATATGATCCTTCAACCTCCACAGTGTACAGGCTGGCCATATGATCCTTCAACCTCCACTGTGAACAGGCTGTCCATATGATCCTTCAACCTCCACTGTGAACAGGCTGGCCATATGATCCTTCAACCTCCACTGTGAACAGGCTGGCCATATGATCCTTCAACCTCCACAGTGTACAGGCTGGCCATATGATCCTTCAACCTCCACAGTGTACAGGCTGGCCATATGATCCTTCAACCTCCACAGTGTACAGGCTGGCCATATGATCCTTCAACCTCCACTGTGAACAGGCTGGCCATATGATCCTTCAACCTCCACTGTGAACAGGCTGGCCATATGATCCTTCAACCTCCACTGTGTACAGGCTGGCCATATGATCCTTCAACCTCCAGTGTGTACAGGCTGGCCATATGATCCTTCAACCTCCACTGTGAACAGGCTGGCCATATGATCCTTCAACCTCCACTGTGAACAGGCTGGCCATATGATCCTTCAACCTCCAGTGTGTACAGGCTGGCCATATGATCCTTCAACCTCCACTGTGAACAGGCTGGCCATATGATCCTTCAACCTCCACTGTGAACAGGCTGGCCATATGATCCTTCAACCTCCAGTGTGTGCAGGCTGTCCATATGATCCTTCAACCTCCAGTGTGTACAGGCTGTCCATATGATCCTTCAACCTCCAGTGTGTGCAGGCTGTCCATATGATCCTTCAACCTCCAGTGTGTGCAGGCTGGCCATATGATCCTTCAACCTCCACTGTGAACAGGCTGGCCATATGATCCTTCAACCTCCACTGTGTACAGGCTGGCCATATGATCCTTCAACCTCCACTGTGAACAGGCTGGCCATATGATCCTTCAACCTCCAGTGTGTACAGGCTGGCCATATGATCCTTCAACCTCCACTGTGAACAGGCTGGCCATATGATCCTTCAACCTCCACAGTGTACAGGCTGGCCATATGATCCTTCAACCTCCACTGTGAACAGGCTGTCCATATGATCCTTCAACCTCCACAGTGTACAGGCTGGCCATATGATCCTTCAACCTCCACTGTGAAAAGGCTGGCCATATGATCCTTCAACCTCCAGTGTGTACAGGCTGGCCATATGATCCTTCAACCTCCACTGTGAACAGGCTGGCCATATGATCCTTCAACCTCCACAGTGTACAGGCTGGCCATATGATCCTTCAACCTCCACTGTGAACAGGCTGGCCATATGATCCTTCAACCTCCACAGTGTACAGGCTGGCCATATGATCCTTCAACCTCCACTGTGAACAGGCTGGCCATATGATACTTCAACCTCCACTGTGAACAGGCTGGCCATATGATCCTTCAACCTCCAGTGTGTACAGGCTGTCCATATGATCCTTCAACCTCCACTGTGAACAGGCTGGCCATATGATCCTTCAACCTCCAGTGTGTACAGGCTGTCCATATGATCCTTCAACCTCCACTGTGAACAGGCTTTCCATATGATCCTTCAACCTCCACTGTGAACAGGCTGGCCATATGATCCTTCAACCTCCAGTGTGTACAGGCTGTCCATATGATCCTTCAACCTCCAGTGTGTGCAGGCTGTCCATATGATCCTTCAACCTCCAGTGTGTGCAGGCTGGCCATATGATCCTTCAACCTCCACTGTGTACAGGCTGGCCATATGATACTTCAACCTCCACTGTGAACAGGCTGGCCATATGATCCTTCAACCTCCACAGTGTACAGGCTGGCCATATGATCCTTCAACCTCCACTCTGTACAGGCTGGCCATATGATCCTTCAACCTCCACTGTGAACAGGCTGGCCATATGATCCTTCAACCTCCACTGTGAACAGGCTGGCCATATGATCCTTCAACCTCCACAGTGTACAGGCTGGCCATATGATCCTTCAACCTCCACTGTGAACAGGCTGGCCATATGATCCTTCAACCTCCACTGTGTACAGGCTGGCCATATGATCCTTCAACCTCCACTGTGAACAGGCTGGCCATATGATCCTTCAACCTCCAGTGTGTACAGGCTGGCCATATGATCCTTCAACCTCCACTGTGAACAGGCTGGCCATATGATCCTTCAACCTCCACAGTGTACAGGCTGGCCATATGATCATTCAACCTCCACTGTGAACAGGCTGGCCATATGATCCTTCAACCTCCACAGTGTACAGGCTGGCCATATGATCCTTCAACCTCCACTGTGAACAGGCTGGCCATATGATCCTTCAACCTCCACTGTGAACAGGCTGGCCATATGATCCTTCAACCTCCACAGTGTACAGGCTGGCCATATGATCCTTCAACCTCCACAGTGTACAGGCTGGCCATATGATCCTTCAACCTCCACAGTGTACAGGCTGGCCATATGATCCTTCAACCTCCACTGTGAACAGGCTGGCCATATGATCCTTCAACCTCCACTGTGAACAGGCTGTCCATATGATCCTGCTTGCTCTCGTCTCCAGTGAAGTGACAATGTGACATGATGTCCCTGCTTCATATTGACTGCTAACGTTAATGACTTTCTGCTCCAAATGCAGGTGGAAAACAGTCTCTGTGACTTGAAACGTTTTATGGATGGTCATCCCGGGAGCCGCGCGTCAGGGGGGGGGGTACTGTCACGACTTCCCCCAAAGTTGGCTCCCCTGTTCGGGCGGTGCTCGGCGGTCGTCGTCATGAATAGATAGATAGACATGATGAATAGATAGATAGACATGATGAATAGATAGATAGACATGTCCTACTAGAAGTTGGCTCCCCTGTTGTGGCGGTGCTCGGCGGTCGTCGTCACCGTCCTACTAGAAGTTGGCTCCCCTGTTGGGGCGGTGCTCGGCGGTCGTCGTCACCGTCCTACTAGAAGTTGGCTCCCCTGTTGGGGTGGTGCTCGGCGGTCGTCGTCACCGTCCTACTAGAAGTTGGCTCCCCTGTTGGGGTGGTGCTCGGCGGTCGTCGTCACCGTCCTACTAGAAGTTGGCTCCCCTGCCTGTTGGGGCGGTGCTCGGCGGTCGTCGTCACCGTCCTACTAGAAGTTGGCTCCCCTGCCTGTTGGGGCGGTGCTCGGCGGTCGTCGTCACCGTCCTACTAGCCGCTACCGATCCCCTTTCGTTTGTCTGTTTGGTTTTGTCTCATTAGTTTCACCTGAGTGTATTTTGGTTTAATTAGCTTCCCTATATGTAGTAGTTTGACCCGCCCTTGTTTTGTGCGGGATTGTCTTTTGTTACGGGTGTATATAACAGGTCTTAGTGTATTTTATTTTCTATACTGGACACCCTGTGGTTTTGAGTTGTCTGCTATAGTGTCCTGTATTGTATTGGGCTTATCAGTTTGGTGTGCAATAGTAAAGCACTTTACTCCGTTACTCTCTGCGTATCTTCCTGCACACCCACCTAGTCCCGTGTGACACTGCTTCTAGACTACAGGAGCCAGAAGGGATAATAGAACTGAACCAACAGCAGGACTAATAGAACTGAACCAACAGCAGGACTAAAAGAACTGAACCAACAGCAGGGATATAAGAACTGAACCAACAGCAGGACTAATAGAACTGAACCAACAGCAGGACTAAAAGCGTCTGCTAAATGACATATATATTATAGCTATGCGAGTGTATTGATGCATTTTGGAATGCTAATGTTGAGTAACCCAACTGAGATCTAAATCATTTTCACAAAGTGCTTACTTTGTTTTTACTTTGTTCTCCAACTGACCTTTCTGTCATCCTGTTGAACCCCTTTCATTGCTGCTCACAGCTCCAACTGACCTTTCTGTCATCCTGTTGAACCCCTTTCATTGCTGCTCACAGCTCCAACTGACCTTTCTGTCATCCTGTTGAACCCCTTTCATTGCTGCTCATGACCTTTCTGTCATCCTGTTGAACCCCTTTCATTGCTGCTCACAGCTCCAACTGACCTTTCTGTCATCCTGTTGAACCCCTTTCATTGCTGCTCACAGCTCCAACTGACCTTTCTGTCATCCTGTTGAACCCCTTTCATTGCTGCTCACAGCTCCAACTGACCTTTCTGTCATCCTGTTGAACCCCTTTCATAGCTGCTCACAGCTCCAACTGACCTTTCTGTCATCCTGTTGAACCCCTTTCATTGCTGCTCACAGATAGTTTTGTTTATGTTTTTTTTGTTTATGTTGTTTTTTGTTTCTTCTCACTTTTGTTTATTGTTTATTTCAATTACTTTTGCTGTGTAAACAAATCTTTACCATGCCAATAAAGCCCATTCAATTGAATTGAATTGAGAGAGAGAAAGAGAGAGAGAGAAAAATAGACAGAGAGAGAAAGGGGGAGAGTGAAGACGAGAGAGTTAGAGAGGAAGAGAGAGCGTCAGAGAGAGAGAGAGGGGGAGGGAGATATATAGAGAGAGAAAGTCAGGGTGAGAGAGAGAAAGGGGGAGGGAGATAGAGAGAGAGATAGAGAGGGAGGGAGACAGATGGGGAGGGAGAGAGAGACAGAGAGAGGGGGGAAAGAGAGAGGTGGGGTGGGAGAGAGAGAGAGATGAATGGGAGGGATAGACATAGGACATAGGGAGAGGGAGGGAGGGAGGGAGGGAGGGAGGGAGGGAGGGAGGGAGGGAGGGAGGGAGGGAGGGAGGGAGGGAGGGAGGGAGGGAGGGAGGGAGGGAGGGAGGGAGGGAAAGGGTTTTAGTCTGGCATAGGTTCTTGCTGACAGAATAAAATTCTGATTCAGAGTCATATCTCTCCTCTGCAGCATGGGGATAATATCTCCTAGAGTGGAGGGGGTGGAGAGGGAGGGTGAAACAGAGGAGAGATAAAGAGGGAGACAGAGAAGGATGAAGGGAGAGTCAACACTGGTGATATTTAACTTTCTGCCACCTTTGAGGTGGATTAGCCTACTATAATATTAGAGATGAAAAGATAGACATGATGAATAGATAGATATGATGAATGATAGATAGACATGATGAATAGATAGATAGACATGATGAATAGATAGATAGACATGATGAATAGATAGATAGACATGATGAATAGATAGATAGACATGATGAATAGATAGATAGACATGATGATAGATAGACATAGATAGAATGATGATAGATAGACATGATGAATAGATAGACATGATGAATAGATAGATAGATAGACATGATGAATAGATAGACATGATGAATAGATAGATAGACATGATGAATAGATAGACATGATGAATAGATAGACATGATGAATAGATAGATAGACATGATGAATAGATAGATAGACATGATGAATAGATAGATAGACATGATGAATAGATAGATAGACATGATGAATAGATAGACATGATGAATAGATAGATAGACATGATGAATAGATAGATAGACATGATGAATAGATAGACATGAGAATAGATAGATAGAATGATGATAGATAGACATGATGAATAGATAGATAGACATGATGAATAGATAGATAGACATGATGAATAGATAGATAGACATGATGAATAGATAGATAGACATGATGAATAGATAGATAGACATGATGAATAGATAGATAGACATGATGAATAGATAGACATGATGAATAGATAGACATGATGAATAGATAGACATGATGAATGATGAATAGATAGATAGACATGATGAATGATGAATAGATAGATAGACATGATGAATAGATAGATAGACATGATGAATAGATAGATAGACATGATGAATAGATAGACATGATGAATAGATAGACATGATGAATAGATAGATATGATGATGAATAGATAGACATGATGAATAGATAGATAGACATGATGAATAGATAGATAGACATGAATAGATAGACATGATGAATAGATAGATAGACATGATGAATAGATAGATAGACATGATAGATAGATAGAATAGATAGACATGATGAATAGATAGACAGACATGATAGAATAGATAGACATGATGAATAGATAGATATAGACATGATGAATAGATAGATAGACATGATGAATAGATAGATAGACATGATGAATAGATAGACATGATGAATAGATAGACATGATGAATAGATAGATAGACATGATGAATAGATAGATAGACATGATGAATAGATAGACATGATGAATAGATAGATAGACATGATGAATAGATAGATAGACATGATGAATAGATAGATAGACATGATGAATAGATAGATAGACATGATGAATAGACATGATGAATAGATAGACATGATGAATAGATAGATAGACATGATGAATAGATAGATAGACATGATGAATAGATAGATATGAATAGATAGATGATAGAAGATAGACATAGATAGATAGACATGATGAATAGATAGATAGACATGATGAATAGATAGACATGATGAATAGATAGACATGATGAATAGACAGATAGACATGATGAATAGATAGATAGACATGATGAATAGATAGATAGACATGATGAATAGATAGATAGACATGATGAATAGATAGATAGACATGATGAATAGATAGATAGATAGACATGATGAATAGATAGATAGACATGATGAATAGATAGATAGACATGATGAATAGATAGACATGATGAATAGATAGATAGACATGATGAATAGATAGACATGATGAATAGATAGATAGACATGATGAATAGATAGATAGACATGATGAATAGATAGAATAGAATAGATAGATAGACATGATGAATAGATAGATAGACATGATGAATAGATAGACATGATAATAGATAGATAGACATGATGAATAGATAGACATGATGAATAGATAGACATGATGAATAGATAGATAGACATGATGAATAGATAGATAGACATGATGAATAGATAGATATGATGAATAGATAGATAGACATGATGAATAGATAGATAGACATGATGAATAGATAGATAGACATGATGAATAGATAGACATGAGAATAGATAGACATGATGAATAGATAGATAGACATGATGAATAGATAGATAGACATGATGATAGATAGACATGATGAATAGATAGATAGACATGATGAATGATGAATAGATGAATAGATAGACATGATGAATGATAGATAGATAGATAGACATGATGAATAGATAGACATGATGAATAGATAGATAGACATGATGAATAGATAGATAGACATGATGAATAGATAGATAGACATGATGAATAGATAGATAGACATGATGAATAGATAGACATGATGAATAGATAGACATGATGAATAGATAGACATGATGAATAGATAGACATGATGAATAGATAGATAGACATGATGAATAGATAGATAGACATGATGAATAGATAGATAGACATGATGAATAGATAGATAGACATGATGAATAGATAGACATGATGAATAGATAGAGACATGATGAATAGATAGATAGACATGATGAATAGATAGATAGACATGATGAATAGATAGATAGACATGATGAATAGATGATGAATAGATAGATAGACATGATGAATAGATAGATAGATGAATAGATAGATAGACATGATGAATAGATAGACATGATGAATAGATAGATAGACATGATGAATAGATAGATAGACATGATGAATAGATAGATAGACATGATGAATAGATAGATAGACATGATGAATAGATAGATAGACATGATGAATAGATAGACATGATGAATAGATAGATAGACATGATGAATAGATAGATAGACATGATGAATAGATAGATAGACATGATGAATAGATAGATAGACATGATGAATAGATAGATAGACATGATGAATAGATAGATAGACATGATGAATATGACATAGATGAATAGATAGATAGACATGATGAATAGATAGATGAATAGATATGATGAATAGATAGATAGACATGATGATGATGAATAGATAGACATGATGAATAGATAGATAGACATGATGAATAGATAGATAGACATGATGAATAGATAGATAGACATGATGAATAGATAGATAGACAGACATGATGAATAGATAGATAGACAGACATGATGAATAGATAGATAGACAGACATGATGAATAGATAGATAGACATGATGAATAGATAGATAGATGATAGATAGACATGATGAATAGATAGACATGATGAATAGATAGATAGACATGATGATGAATAGATAGATAGACATGATGAATAGATAGATAGACATGATGAATAGATAGATAGACATGATGAATAGATAGATAGACATGATGAATAGATAGATAGACATGATGAATAGATAGATAGACATGATGAATAGATAGACATGATGAATAGATAGATAGATAGACATGAATAGATAGATAGACATGATGAATAGATAGATAGACATGATGAATAGATAATAGACATGATGAATAGATAGATAGACATGATGAATAGATAGATAGACATGATGAATAGATAGATAGACATGATGATAGATAGACATGATGAATAGATGAGATAGATAGACATGATGAATAGATAGACATGATGAATAGATAGATAGACATGATGAATAGATAGATAGACATGATGAATAGATAGATAGACATGATGAATAGATAGATAGACATGATGAATAGATAGATAGACATGATGAATAGATAGATAGACATGATGAATAGATAGATAGACATGATGAATAGATAGACAGATAGACATGATGAATAGATAGATAGATAGACATGATGAATAGATAGATAGACATGATGAATAGATAGAGACATGATGAATAGATAGATAGACATGATGATAGATAGATGAATAGATAGACATGATGAATAGATAGATAGACATGATGAATAGATAGATAGACATGATGAATAGATAGACATGATGAATAGATAGACATGATGAATAGATAGACATGATGAATAGATAGATAGACATGATGAATAGATAGACATGATGAATAGATAGATAGACATGATGAATAGATAGATAGACATGATGAATAGAAGATAGATGATGAATAGATAGACATGATGAATAGATAGATAGACATGATGAATAGATAGATAGACATGATGAATAGATAGATAGACATGATGAATAGATAGATAGACATGATGAATAGATAGATAGACATGATGAATAGATAGATAGACATGATGAATAGATAGACATGATGAATAGATAGATAGACATGATGAATAGATAGATAGACATGATGAATAGATAGATAGACATGATGAATAGACATGAATAGATATAGATAGACATGATGAATAGATAGACATGATGAATAGATGAATAGATAGATATGATGAATAGATAGATAGACATGATGAATAGATAGATAGACATGATGAATAGATAGATAGATGAATAGATAGATAGACATGATGAATAGATAGATAGACATGATGAATAGATAGATAGATAGACATGATGAATAGATAGATAGACATGATGAATAGATAGACATGATGAATAGATAGACATGATGAATAGATAGATAGACATGATGAATAGATAGATAGACATGATGAATAGATAGATAGACATGATGAATAGATGACATGATGAATAGATAGATAGACATGATGAATAGATAGATAGACATAGATAGACATGATGAATAGATAGATAGACATGATGAATAGATAGATAGACATGATGAATAGATAGATAGACATGATGAATAGATAGATAGACATGATGAATAGATAGATAGACATGATGAATAGATAGACATGATGAATAGATATGATGAATAGATAGATAGACATGATGAATAGATAGATAGACATGATGAATAGATAGATAGACATGATGAATAGATAGATAGATAGATAGACATGATGAATAGATAGATAGACATGATGAATAGATAGATAGACATGATGAATAGATAGATAGACATGATGAATGATGATAGATAGACATGATGAATAGATAGATAGACATGATGAATAGATAGATGATGACATGATGAATAGAATAGATAGACATGATGAATAGATAGATATGAATAGATAGACATGATGAATAGATAGATAGACATGATGAATAGATAGACATGATGAATAGATAGATAGACATGATGAATAGATAGATAGACAGACATGATGAATAGATAGATAGACATGATGAATAGATAGATAGACATGATGAATAGATAGATAGACAGACATGATGAATAGATAGATAGACATGATGAATAGATAGATAGACATGATGAATAGATAGATAGACATGATGAATAGATAGATAGACATGATGAATAGATAGATAGACATGATGAATAGATAGATAGACATGATGAATAGATAGACATGATGAATAGATAGATAGACATGATGAATAGATAGACATGATGAAGATAGATGACATGATAGAATAGATAGATAGACATGATGAATAGATAGACATGATGAATAATAGATAGACATGATGAATAGATAGATAGACATAGAATAGATAGATAGACATGATGAATAGATAGACATGATGAATAGATAGACATGATGAATAGATAGACATGATGAATAGATAGATATGACATGATGAATAGATAGATAGACATGATGAATAGATAGATAGACATGATGAATGATAGAATAGATAGACATGATGAATAGATAGATAGACATGATGAATAGATAGATAGACATGATGAATAGATAGATGATGAATAGATAGACATGATGAATAGATAGATAGACATGATGAATAGATAGATAGACATGATGAATGATGAATAGATAGACATGATGAATAGATAGATAGACATGATGAATAGATGATATGAGAATAGATAGACATGATGAATAGATAGATAGACATGATGAATAGATAGATAGACATGATGAATAGATAGATAGACATGATGAATAGATAGATAGACATATAGACATGATGAATAGATAGACATGATGAATAGATATGAATAGATAGACATGATGAATAGATAGATAGACATGATGAATAGATAGACATGATGAATAGATAGATAGACATGATGAATAGATAGATAGACATGATGAATAGATAGATAGACATGATGAATAGATAGATAGACATGATGAATAGATAGATAGACATGATGAATAGATAGACATGATGAATAGATAGACATGATGAATAGATAGATAGACATGATGAATAGATAGATAGACATGATGAATAGATAGATAGACATGATGAATAGATAGATGATGAATGATGAATAGATAGATAGACATGATGAATAGATAGATAGACATGATGAATAGATAGATAGACATGATGAATGAATAGACATGATGAATAGACAGATAGATGATGAATAGATAGATAGACATGATGAATAGATAGATAGATGATGAATAGATGAATAGATAGATAGACATGATGAATAGATAGATAGACATGATGAATAGATAGATAGACATGATGAATAGAATAGATAGACATGATGAATAGATAGATAGACATGATGATAGATAGACATGAGATAGATAGACATGATGAATAGATAGATAGATGATGAATAGATAGATAGACATGATGAATAGATAGACATGATGAATAGATAGATAGACATGATGAATAGATAGATAGACATGATGAATAGATAGACATGATGAATAGATAGACATGATGAATAGATAGACATGATGAATAGATAGATAGACATGATGAATAGATAGATAGACATGATGAATAGATAGATAGACATGATGAATAGATAGATAGACATGATGAATAGATAGATAGACATGATGAATAGATAGACATGATGAATAGATAGACATGATGAATAGATAGATAGACATGATGAATAGATAGATAGACATGATGAATAGATAGATAGACATGATGAATAGATAGATAGACATGATGAATAGATAGATAGACATGATGAATAGATAGATAGACATGATGAATAGATAGATAGACATGATGAATAGATAGATAGACATGATGAATAGATAGATAGACATGATGAATAGATAGATAGACATGATGAATAGATAGACATGATGAATAGATAGATAGATATGAATAGATAGACATGATGAATAGATAGACATGATGAATAGATAGATAGATAGACATGATGAATAGATAGATAGACATGATGAATAGATAGATAGACATGATGAATAGATAGACATGATGAATAGATAGATAGACATGATGAATAGATAGACATGATGAATAGATAGATAGACATGATGAATAGATAGATAGACAGACAAGATGAATAGATAGACATGATGAATAGATAGATAGACATGATGAATAGATAGATAGACATGATGAATAGATAGATAGACATGATGAATAGATAGATAGACATGATGAATAGATAGACATGAATAGATATGATAGATAGACATGATGAATAGATAGATGATGAATAGATAGACATGATGAATAGATAGACATGATGAATAGATAGATAGACATGATGAATAGATAGATGATGAATAGATAGACATAGATGAATAGATAGATAGACATGATGAATAGATAGATGATGAATAGATAGATGATGAATAGATAGATAGACATGACATATGATGAATGATGAATAGATAGACATGATGAATAGATAGATAGATAGATAGACATGATAGAATAGATAGATAGACATGATGAATAGATAGACATGATGAATAGATAGACATGATGAATAGATAGATAGACATGATGAATAGATAGATAGACATGATGAATAGATAGATAGACATGATGAATAGATAGATAGACATGATGAATAGATAGATAGACATGATGAATAGATAGATAGACATGATGAATAGATAGACATGATGAATATAGATAGACATGATGAATAGATAGACATGATGAATAGATAGATAGACATGATGAATAGATAGATAGACATGATGATAGATAGATAGACATGATGAATAGATAGACATGATGAATAGATAGATAGACATGATGAATAGATAGACATGATGAATAGATAGATAGACATGATGAATAGATAGATAGACATGATGAATAGATAGATAGACATGATGAATAGATAGACATGATGAATAGATAGACATGATGAATAGATAGATAGACATGATGAATAGATAGATAGACATGATGAATAGATAGATAGACATGATGAATAGATAGATAGAATAGATAGATAGACATGATGAATAGATAGATAGACATGATGAATAGATAGATAGACATGATGAATAGATAGATAGACATGATGAATAGATAGACATGATGAATAGATAGATAGACATGATGAATAGATAGATAGACATGATGAATAGATAGATAGACATGATGAATAGATAGATAGACATGATGAATAGATAGATAGACATGATGAATAGATAGATAGACATGATGAATAGATAGATAGACATGATAGAATGATGATAGATATGATGAATAGATAGACATGATGAATAGATAGATAGACATGATGAATAGATGATGATAGATAGATAGATGATGAATGATGAATAGATAGACATGATGAATAGATAGATAGACATGATGAATAGATAGACATGATGAATAGATAGACATGATGAATAGATAGATAGACATGATGAATAGATAGATAGACATGATGAATAGATAGATAGACATGATGAATAGATAGACATGATGAATAGATAGACATGATGAATAGATAGATAGACATGATGAATAGATAGATAGACATGATGAATAGATAGACATGATGAATAGATAGACATGATGAATAGATAGACATGATGAATAGATAGATAGACATGATGAATAGATAGACATGATGAATAGATAGACATGATGAATAGATAGACATAGATAGACATGATGAAGATAGATAGACATGATGAATAGATAGATAGACATGATGAATAGATAGACATGATGAATAGATAGATATGATGAATAGATAGATAGACATGATGAATAGATAGACATGATGAATAGATAGAATAGATAGATAGACATGATGAATAGATAGACATGATGAATAGATAGACATGATGAATAGATAGACATGATAGATAGATAGACATGATGAATAGATAGACATGATGAATAGATAGACATGATGAATAGATAGATAGATAGAATAGATAGATAGACATGATGAATAGATAGATATGAATAGATAGAGATAGACATGATGAATAGATAGATAGACATGATGAATAGATAGATAGACATGATGAATAGATAGACATGATGAATAGATAGATAGACATGATGAATAGATAGATAGACATGATGAATAGATATGAATAGATAGATAGACATGATGAATAGATAGACATGATGAATAGATAGATAGACATGATGAATAGATAGATAGACATGATGAATAGATAGATAGACATGATGAATAGATAGATAGACATGATGAATAGATAGATAGACATGATGAATAGATAGATATGACATGATGATAGATAGACATGATGACATGATGAATAGATAGATAGACATGATGAATAGATAGATAGACATGATGAATAGATAGATAGACATGATGAATAGATAGACAGACATGATGAATAATAGATAGACATGATGAATAGATAGATAGACATGATGAATAGATAGAGATAGATAGATAGACATGATGAATAGATAGACATGATGAATATAGATAGACATGATGAATAGATAGATAGACATGATGAATAGATAGATAGACATGATGAATAGATAGACATGATGAATAGATAGACATGATGAATAGATAGACATGATGAATAGATAGATAGACATGATGAATAGATAGACATGATGAATAGATAGATAGACATGATGAATAGATAGATAGACATGATGAATAGATAGACATGATGAATAGATAGATAGACATGATGAATAGATAGACATGATGATAGATAGACATGATGAATAGATAGATAGACATGATAGAATAGATAGATAGACATGATGAATAGATAGACATGATGAATAGATAGACATGATGAATAGATAGACATGATGAATAGATAGATAGACATGATGAATAGATAGATAGACATGATGAATAGATAGATAGACATGATGAATAGATAGATAGACATGATGAATAGATAGATAGACATGATGAATAGATAGATAGACATGATGAATAGATAGATAGATGATAGATAGAATAGATAGATAGACATGATAGAATAGATAGATAGACATGATGAATAGATAGATAGACATGATGAATAGATAGATAGACATGAGATAGATAGACATGATGAATAGATAGACATGATGAATAGATAGATAGACATGATGAATAGATAGATAGACATGATGAATAGATAGATAGACATGATGAATAGATAGATAGACATGATGAATAGATAGATAGACATGATGAATAGATAGATAGACATGATGAATAGATAGACATGATGAATAGATAGATAGACATGATGAATAGATAGATAGACATGATGAATAGATAGATAGACATGATGAATAGATAGATAGACATGATGAATAGATAGACATGATGAATAGATAGATAGATGAATATGATGAATAGATAGATAGACATGATGAATAGATAGACATGATGAATAGAAGATAGACATGATGAATAGATAGATAGACATGATGAATAGATAGATAGAATAGATAGATAGACATGATGAATAGATAGATAGACATGATGAATAGATAGACATGATGACATGATGAATAGATAGATAGACATGATGAATAGATAGACATGATGAATAGATAGACATGATGAATAGATAGATAGACATGATGAATAGATAGATAGACATGATGAATAGATAGATAGACATGATGAATAGATAGATAGATAGATAGACATGATGAATAGATAGATAGACATGATGAATAGATAGATAGACATGATGAATAGATAGATAGACATGATGAATAGATAGACATGATGAATAGATAGACATGATGAATAGATAGACATGATGAATAGATAGATAGACATGATGAATAGATAGACATGATGAATAGATAGATAGACATGATGAATAGATAGATAGAATAGATAGATAGACATGATGAATAGATAGATAGACATGATGAATAGATAGATAGACATGATGAATAGATAGATATGATGAATAGATAGATAGATAGATAGATAGACATGATGAATAGATAGATAGACATGATGAATAGAATAGATAGACATGATGAATAGATAGATAGACATGATGAATAGATAGATAGACATGATGAATAGATAGATAGACATGATGAATAGATAGATAGACATGATGAATAGATAGATAGATAGATAGACATGATGAATAGATAGACATGATGAATAGATAGATAGACATGATGAATAGATAGATAGACATGATGAATAGATAGATAGACATGATGAATAGATAGATAGACATGATGAATAGATAGATAGACATGATGAATAGATAGATAGACATGATGAATAGATAGACATGATGAATAGATAGATAGACATGATGAATAGATAGAATAGATAGACATGATGAATGATGAATAGATAGATAGACATGATGAATAGATAGATAGACATGATGAATAGATAGATAGACATGATGAATAGATAGATAGACATGATGAATAGATAGATAGATAGACATGATGAATAGATAGATAGACATGATGAATAGATAGATAGACATGATGAATAGATAGATAGATAGACATGATGAATAGATAGACATGATGAATAGATAGATAGAATAGATAGATATGATGAATAGATAGACATGATGAATAGATAGATAGATAGACATGATGAATAGATAGATAGACATGATGAATAGATAGATAGACATGATGAATAGATAGATATGATGAATAGATAGATAGACATGATGAATAGATAGATAGACATGATGAATAGATAGATAGACATGATGAATAGATAGATAGACATGATGAATAGATAGACATGATGAATAGATAGACATGATGAATAGATAGATAGACATGATGAATAGATAGATAGACATGATAAATAGATAGACATGATGAATAGATAGACATGATGAATAGATAGACATGATGAATAGATAGACATGATGAATAGATAGATAGACATGATGAATAGATAGATAGACATGATGAATAGATAGATAGACATGATGAATAGATAGATAGATGAATAGATAGATAGACATGATGAATAGATAGACATGATGAATAGATAGATAGACATGATGAATAGATAGATAGACATGATGAATAGATAGATAGACATGATGAATAGATAGACATGATGAATAGATAGATAGACATGATGAATAGATAGACATGATGAATAGATAGATAGACATGATGAATAGATAGATAGACATGATGAATAGATAGATAGACATGATGAATAGATAGATAGACATGATGAATAGATAGATAGACATGATGAATAGATAGACATGATGAATAGATAGATAGATAGACATGATGAATAGATAGATAGACATGATGAATAGATAGATAGACATGATGAATAGATAGATAGACATGATGAATAGATAGATAGACATGATGAATAGATAGATAGATAGACATGATGAATAGATAGATAGACATGATGAATAGATAGATAGACATGATGAATAGATAGATAGACATGATGAATAGATAGACATGATGAATAGATAGACATGATGAATAGATAGATAGATAGACATGATGAATAGATAGACATGATGAATAGATAGATAGATAGACATGATGAATAGATAGATAGACATGATGAATAGATAGATAGACATGATGAATAGATAGACATGATGAATAGATAGATAGACATGATGAATAGATAGATAGACATGATAAATAGATAGACATGATGAATAGATAGATAGACATGATGAATAGATAGACATGATGAATAGATAGACATGATGAATAGATAGACATGATGAATAGATAGACATGATGAATAGATAGACATGATGAATAGATAGACATGATGAATAGATAGACATGATGAATAGATAGACATGATGAATAGATAGATAGACATGATGAATAGATAGATAGACATGATGAATAGATAGATAGACATGATGAATAGATAGATAGACATGATGAATAGATAGATAGACATGATGAATAGATAGACAAGATGAATAGACTGGGGACCCCGGACTGGGGACTGTCGCCAGAAGCTCTGGACTGTGGAGGCGCACTGGAGGCCTGATGCGTGGTGCCGGCACTGGTGGTACCGGGCTGGGGACACGCACCTCAGGGCGAGTGCGGGGAAGAGGCACAGGACGTACTGGACTATGGAGGTGCACTGGAGTTCTGGAGCATAGAGCTGGCACAATGCGTCCTAGCTGGATGCTCACTTGAGCCCGGCAAGTGCGGGGCGCTGGCACAGGACACACTGGGCTGTGAAGGCGTACTGGCGATACAGTGCGTATAGAAGCCGGCGCAGGATATCCTGGACCGAAGAGGTGTACTGGAGACCAGGAGCGTTGAGCCGGCACCATCTGTCCTGGCTGGATGCCCACTCTAGCGAGGCAAATGCGTGGAGCTGGAATAGACCGCACCGGGCAGTGAATACGCACTGGAGAAACAGTGCACATCACCACATAACAAGGTGCCTGACCAGTCACACGCTCCCCACAGTAAGCACGGGGAGTTGGCTCAGGTCTAAACCCTACCTCCGCCACTCTCCCAGTGTCCCCCCACCAAAAAAAAATGTTTTGTAGCTGCCTCTCGGGTTTCCGTGCTAGCCGTGAACCCTAGTATCGTTGCCGTTCCTCTTTCGCTGTCTGCTGCCATAACTTCCTCCCATGTCCATGATGTCCTCTACTCGTCTTTCTCCCGAGCCCAGGATGTCCTCTACTCGTCTTTCTCCAGAGCCCAGGATGTCCTCTACTCGTCTTTCTCCCGAGCCCAGGATGTCCTCTACTCGTCTTTCTCCCGAGCCCAGGATGTCCTCTACTCGTCTTTCTCCCGAGCCCAGGATGTCCTCTACTCGTCTTTCTCCCGAGCCCAGGATGTCCTCTACTCGTCTTTCTCCCGAGCCCAGGATGTCCTCTACTCGTCCTTTCTCCCGAGCCCAGGATGTCCTCTACTCGTCTTTCTCCCGAGCCCAGGATGTCCTCTACTCGTCTTTCTCCCATGTCCATAATGTCCTCTACTCGTCTTTCTCCCATGTCCATGATGTCCTCTACTCGTCTTTCTCCCATGTCCATGATGTCCTCTACTCGTCTTTCTCCCGAGCCCAGGATGTCCGCTCCTCTTGAACACGCTGCTTGGTCTTTTTCTGGTGGGATCTTCAGTCACGATTGTCATAATGATGAGACCAAGGCGCAGCCTGAAAAGAGTCCCACATATTTCTTATGAACTGAAACTCACCAAAACAAAACAACAAACAACCAAAGGAAAGGTGAAGCTACTAGTGAAGCTAACTGCACACAGGCACCTAACTATAGACAAGATCCCACACCGGAAAGTGGGAAAAGGGCTTCCTAAATATGAACCCCAATCAGAGACAACGATAAACAGCTGTCTCTGATTGGGAACCATATCAGGCCAACATAGACATACAAAACCCCTAGACATACAAAAAAATAGAGTACCCACCCTAGTCACACCCTGACCTAACCAAATATATAGAAAACAGAGATATCGAAGGTCAGGGCGTGACAGCAAGACACAGCATACAGACAGAGCAACATAGAACAAGCAACACATAGCATACAGACAGAGCAACATAGAACAAGCAACACGTAGCATACAGACAGAGCAACATAGAACAAGCAACACGTAGCATACAGACAGAGCAACATAGGACAAGCAAGTCATAGCATACAGACAGAGCAACATAGAACAAGCAAGACATAGCATACAGACAGAGCAACATAGAACAAGCAAGACGTAGCATACAGACAGAGCAACATAGAACAAGCAAGTCATAGCATACAGACAGAGCAACATAGAACAAGCAAGACATAGCATACAGACAGAGCAACATAGAACAAGCAAGACGTAGCATACAGACAGAGCAACATAGAACAAGCAAGTCATAGCATACAGACAGAGCAACATAGAACAAGCAAGACATAGCATACAGACAGAGCAACATAGAACAAGCAAGACATAGCATACAGACAGAGCAACATAGAACAAAAAGCAACAAGACAATTTGACCACATCCCAGAGAATCACTCAGAGAAAACAGTGCCAGGCAGTTCGGACACAACTTCTCATTCAACGGATATCTTCATTTGTTTACCTATTTTCTACACTGTAGAATGTGTGCAATGCTGACTTTAATTAGGCAAAGGGTGGCTTCTTTGAAGAATCTCAAATATAAAATATTCCATATGTGTTATTTCATAATTTTTTTGATGTCTTCACTATTATTCTAGAATTTAGAAAATAGTAAAAATAAAGAAAAACCCTTGACTGAGTAGGTGTTCTAGAACTTTTGTGTACAAGCTTTTGACAGGAAGTGTATATTTATATCTAATTTTTTATTACGATTTTTGTTCAGGTTTTTACTGCAGCCTCTTCAGCAGCCCCACATTCCCACTGCTATGCATCCTCTGCTCTCTCAACTCAGTGTTTACAATGGTGTTTCATCTTGCTAGACAGTGCCATCTCCCGACTAGAGATCAATGTGACGCCGCACTCAGCACGGAGTTGGTCGATACAGGCCGTGTCTATAATAGGTGAATTAAGATCATTATTATCGGTCTCTGCCTGGGCCTCAGCCCACGAGCAGCATGGGAAGGAATACAGAGGACTCTCTTTTGAGGCTGAAGTATCTGTCATGTTTAAGCCTGGCAGTCAAACGAAGCAAGGAAGAGCTATAAAGGGAGGGAGAGGTGGAGGGAAGGAGAGAGAAAGAGGGGGATTGAGAGAGATGGAGGGAAGGAGAGAAAACGAGGGGGATAGAGGGAGAGATGGAGGGAAGGAGAGAGAACGAGGGGGATAGAGGGAGAGATGGAGGGAAGGGGAGAGAACGAAGGGGATTGAATCAAATGGACTATGGGAGTTCTAAAAGTCAGGGGATGAATCCCCAATGGCATCCTATTCCTTAAACAGCCCTATGGGCCCTGGTCAAAAGTAGTGCATGTAGGGAATAGGGTGCCACAGTTTAAGCCTCGACTCCCCACACTGCATCAGCACTTCTTCATCATTCAGATTGGTCCAGAACGTGTGTGTGAGCAGAGCTGATTAAATTCTGCAGAGCTGAGCTTTCTGTCTGCATAACAATACACTGAACACAACACTGCATTTCACTAGTTTATGTTGTGTGTCCCTCTCTCTCTCCCTCTCCCTCTCTCTCTCCATCTCTCCCTCCCTCCCTCTCTCCCTCTCCCTCTCTCCCTCCCTCTCTCTCTCCCTCTCTCCCTCCCTCTCTCTCCCTCTCTCCCTCCCTCTCTCTCCCTCTCTCCCTCCCTCTCTCTCCCTCTCTCCCTCTCTCCATCCCTCTCTCTCTCCCTATCTCCCCCTCCCTCCCTCTTCCTCTCTTCCTCTCTCCCTCTCTCTCTCTCTCTCTCTCTCTCTCTCTCTCTCTCTCTCTCTCCCTCTCCTCTCTCTCCTCTCTCTCTCTCCTCTCCTCTCCTCCCTATCTCCCTCCCTCTTCCTCTCTCCCTCTCCCTCCCTCCCTTCCTCCCTCCCTCCCTCCCTCCCTCTTCCTCTCTCACTCTCTCCCTCTCCCTCCCTCCCTCCTCCCTCCCTCCCTCCCTCCCTCCCTCTTCCTCTCTCTCTCTCTCCTCTCTCCCTCTCTCCCTCCCTCCCTCCCTCTCCTCTCTCTCTCTCCCTCCCTCCTCTCTCTCCCTCCCTCCCTCCCTCTCTCTCCCTCTCTCCCCTCCCTCTCTCTCCCTCTCTCTCTCCCTATCTCCCTCCCTCCCTCTTCCTCTCTCCCTCTCTCCCTCTCTCCCTCGCTCCCTCTCCCTCTCTCTCTCTCTCTCTCTCTCTCTCTCTCTCTCTCTCTCTCTCTCTCTCTCTCTCTCTCTCTCTCTCTCTCTCTCTCTCTCTCTCTCTCTCTCCCTCTCTCCCTCTCTCCCTCTCTCTCCTCCCTCTTCTCCTCCCTCTTCCTCCCTCCCTCCTCCCTCCCTCCCTCCCTCTCCCTCCCTCCTCCTCTCCTCTCTCTCTCTCCTCCCTCCCTCCCTCCCTCCCTCCCTCCCTCCCTCCCTCCCTCCCTCCCTCCCTCCCTCCCTCCCTCCCTCCCTCCCTCCCTCTTCCTCTCACCCTCTCTCTTCCACTCCCTCCCTCTTTCCAAGCACCTTTCTGTCCTGGCACCCCAATGGTGGAACCAGCTTCAACCTGAAGCTAGGACAGCAGAGTCCCTGCCCATCTTCTGAAAACATCTATGACCCTGCCTCTTCAAAGAGCTTCTTAAACATCTATAACCCTGCCTCTTCAAACAGAATCTTAAACATCTAGAACCCTGCCTCTTCAAACAGAATCTTAAACATCTAGAACCCTGCCTCTTCAAACAGAATCTTATACATCTAGAACCCTGCCTCTTCAAACAGAATCTTATACATCTAGAACCCTGCCTCTTCAAACAGAATCTTATACATCTAGAACCCTGCCTCTTCAAAGAGAATCTTATACATCTAGAACCCTGCCTCTTCAAAGAGAATCTTATACATCTAGAACCCTGCCTCTTCAAAGAGAATCTTATACATCTAGAACCCTGCCTCTTCAAACAGAATCTTAAACATCTAGAACCCTGCCTCTTCAAACAGAATCTTATACATCTAGAACCCTGCCTCTTCAAACAGAATCTTATACATCTAGAACCCTGCCTCTTCAAACAGAATCTTATACATCTAGAACCCTGCCTCTTCAAAGAGAATCGTATACATCTAGAACCCTGCCTCTTCAAAGAGCTTCTTAAACATCTATAACCCTGCCTCTTCAAACAGAATCTTATACATCTAGAACCCTGCCTCTTCAAAGAGAATCTTATACATCTAGAACCCTGCCTCTTCAAACAGAATCTTATACATCTAGAACCCTGCCTCTTCAAACAGAATCTTATACATCTAGAACCCTGCCTCTTCAAACAGAATCTTATACATCTAGAACCCTGCCTCTTCAAACAGAATCTTATACATCTAGAACCCTGCCTCTTCAAACAGAATCTTATACATCTAGAACCCTGCCTCTTCAAACAGAATCTTATACATCTAGAACCCTGCCTCTTCAAACAGAATCTTATACATCTAGAACCCTGCCTCTTCAAACAGAATCTTAAACATCTAGAACCCTGCCTCTTCAAACAGAATCTTATACATCTAGAACCCTGCCTCTTCAAACAGAATCTTATACATCTAGAACCCTGCCTCTTCAAACAGAATCTTATACATCTAGAACCCTGCCTCTTCAAACAGAATCTTATACATCTAGAACCCTGCCTCTTCAAACAGAATCTTAAACATCTAGAACCCTGCCTCTTCAAACAGAATCTTATACATCTAGAACCCTGCCTCTTCAAACAGAATCTTATACATCTAGAACCCTGCCTCTTCAAACAGAATCTTATACATCTAGAACCCTGCCTCTTCAAAGAGAATCTTAAACATCTAGAACCCTGCCTCTTCAAACAGAATCTTAAACATCTATAACCCTGCCTCTTCAAACAGAATCTTATACATCTAGAACCCTGCCTCTTCAAACAGAATCTTAAACATCTAGAACCCTGCCTCTTCAAACAGAATCTTAAACATCTAGAACCCTGCCTCTTCAAACAGAATCTTAAACATCTAGAACCCTGCCTCTTCAAACAGAATCCCCCCCATCTGAAGATGAATGTACTTACTCTGCTTACTCTGACTGTGATATGAGGTTGTCTCACCTAGCAATCTGAATATACTAACTACTGTGATATGTGGTTGTCCCACCTAGCTATCTGAATATACTAACTACTGTGATATGTGGTTGTCTCACCTAGCAATCTGAATATACTAACTACTGTAATATGTGGTTGTCCCACCTAGCTATCTGAATATACTAACTACTGTGATATGTGGTTGTCTCACCTAGCTATCTGAATATACTAACTACTGTGATATGTGGTTGTCTCACCTAGCTATCTGAATATACTAACTACTGTGATATGTGGTTGTCCCACATAGCTATCTGAATATACTAACTACTGTGATATGTGGTTGTCTCACCTAGCTATCTGAATATACTAACTACTGTGATATGTGGTTGTCCCACATAGCTATCTGAATATACTAACTACTGTGATATGTGGTTGTCTCACCTAGCTATCTGAATATACTAACTACTGTGATATGTGGTTGTCTCACCTAGCTATCTGAATATACTAACTACTGTGATATGTGGTTGTCCCACATAGCTATCTGAATATACTAACTACTGTGATATGTGGTTGTCTCACCTAGCTATCTGAATATACTAACTACTGTGATATGTGGTTGTCTCACCTAGCTATCTGAATATACTAACTACTGTGATATGTGGTTGTCTCACCTAGCTATCTGAATATACTAACTACTGTGATATGTGGTTGTCTCACCTAGCTATCTGAAGATTAATATACTTACTGTAAATCACTCTGGATAAGTGCATCTGCTAAATTATTAAAATGTGTGTGTGTGTTGTCGTGGATAGTATAACAAGGACATTCCTCTCTTGTGGAGTTAGGTTCAGGGAAGATAATTTGATGTGTTTGGGTTAATAGTTAATAGTTAATAGTTAATAGTTAATAGTTTGAATGGAAATCTATTTTAGGTCCCCACAAGGATAGTAAAATGTGTGTGTGTGTGTGTGTGTGTGTGTGTGTGTGTGTGTGTGTGTGTGTGTGTGTGTGTGTGTGTGTGTGTGTGTGTGTGTGTGTGTGTGTGTGTGTGTGTGTGTGTGTGTGTGTGTCACATCAGAAGGCCTGTAAACAGCCCACACACTGACCTGATACACACTGACCCTGATACACACTGATACACACTGACCCTGATACACACTGATACACACTGATACACACTGACCCTGATACACACTGACCCTGATACACACTGACCCTGATACACACTGATACACACTGACCCTGATACACACTGACCCTGATACACACTGACCCTGATACACACTGACCCTGATACACACTGATACACACTGACCCTGATACACACTGACCCTGATACACACTGACCCTGATACACACTGACCCTGATACACACTGATACACACTGACCCTGATACACACTGACCCTGATACACCCTGATACACACTGACCCTGATACACCCTGATACACACTGATACACACTGATACACACTGATACACACTGATACACACTGATACACACTGATACACACTGACCCTGATACACACTGACCCTGATACACCCTGATACACACTGACCCTGATACACCCTGATACACACTGATACACACTGATACACACTGATACACACTGATACACACTGATACACACACTGATACACACTGACCCTGATACACACTGACCCTGATACACACTGACCCTGATACACACTGACCCTGATACACACTGACCCTGATACACACTGATACACACTGACACTGATACACACTGACCCTGATACACACTGACCCTGATACACCCTGATACACACTGACCCTGATACACACTGACCCTGATACACACTGACCCTGATACACACTGACACTGATACACACTGATACACACTGACCCTGATACACACTGACCCTGATACACACTGACCCTGATACACCCTGATACACACTGACCCTGATACACCCTGATACACACTGACCCTGATACACACTGACCCTGATACACACTGACCCTGATACACACTGACCCTGATACACCCTGATACACACTGACCCTGATACACCCTGATACACACTGACCCTGATACACCCTGATACACACTGACCCTGATACACACTGATACACACTGACCCTGATACACACTGACCCTGATACACCCTGATACACACTGACCCTGATACACCCTGATACACACTGACCCTGATACACCCTGATACACACTGACCCTGATACACACTGACCCTGATACACACTGATACACACTGACCCTGATACACACTGATACCCTCTGATACACACTGACCCTGATACACAGTGATACCCTCTGATACACACTGACCCTGATACACACTGACCCTGATACACACTGACCCTGATACACACTGACCCTGATACACAGTGATACCCTCTGATACACACTGACCCTGATACACAGTGATACCCTCTGATACACACTGACCCTGATACACACTGACCCTGATACACACTGACCCTGATACACACTGACCCTGATACACACTGACCCTGATACACAGTGATACCCTCTGATACACACTGACCCTGATACACACTGACCCTGATACACACTGACCCTGATACACACTGATACACACTGACCCTGATACACACTGACCCTGATACACACTGATACACACTGACCCTGATACACACTGACCCTGATACACACTGACCCTGATACACACTGACCCTGATACACACTGACCCTGATACACACTGACCCTGATACACACTGACCCTGATACACACTGATACACACTGATACACACTGATACACACTGACCCTGATACACACTGACCCTGATACACACTGATACACACTGATACACACTGATACACACTGACCCTGATACACACTGATACACACTGACCCTGATACACACTGATACCCTCTGATACACACTGACCCTGATACACACTGACCCTGATACACACTGACCCTGATACACACTGATACACACTGACCCTGATACACACTGACCCTGATACACACTGACCCTGATACACACTGACCCTGATACACACTGACCCTGATACACACTGATACACACTGACCCTGATACACACTGATACACACTGACCCTGATACACACTGATACACACTGACCCTGATACACACTGACCCTGATACACACTGATACACACTGACCCTGATACACACTGACCCTGATACACACTGACCCTGATACACACTGATACACACTGATACACACTGACCCTGATACACACTGACACTGATACACACTGATACACACTGACCCTGATACACACTGACCCTGATACACACTGACCCTGATACACACTGATACACACTGACACTGATACACACTGATACACACTGACCCTGATACACACTGACCCTGATACACACTGACCCTGATACACACTGATACACACTGACCCTGATACACACTGATACACACTGACCCTGATACACACTGATACACACTGACCCTGATACACACTGATACACACTGACCCTGATACACACTGACCCTGATACACACTGATACCCTCTGATACACACTGACCCTGATACACACTGACCCTGATACACACTGACCCTGATACACACTGACCCTGATACACACTGACCCTGATACACACTGATACACACTGATACACACTGATACACACTGATACACACTGATACACACACTGATACACACTGACCCTGATACACACTGACCCTGATACACACTGACACTGATACACACTGACACTGATACACACTGATACACACTGATACACACTGACCCTGATACACACTGACCCTGATACACACTGTCGTGTGTTTACTATAATTAAACTGAAGACTTCGTTTTCATCAAAGTAATTAGTAATACGAGTAATTTGTATTATGCGATTAAACTGAATAATCATGTAACTGTAATTAACTAGGTGATTGGGACACCAAGGAAAATATTCAGATTACAAAGTTAGAATTTCCCAATATAACCTTTCAAATATTTTCATATCTGATCAATAGACTTCTCATTCCAAACGTCATAAATTGTTGGTTATCTGCACGAACCCAGTCTTCACTATGAGTCATCCATACATCAATTGTCTTAAATCATTTATTTATTACTAACTAATTAATTCACAGAGATGCATAAACAAACAAACAAACAAGGTAAATGTGGTTACATGAAATGATAGGAGAATGTGCCCCCTAGTGGGCTAAACCGGCATGGTGGCCTGTTAGACATAAGGGGAAGTGGGGTTCGACTAAGAAGTCTCTACAGAGTGATAATTATAACAATTAAAATGTTAATCCTTTACATATGAGCGCTCACTCATTCGGGAACAATTGTAATCAATATCTATATTTACGCTCAGTGTGTCGCATTGATCACTGGTGAAAAGTTTGTGATTTAGCTCAAATCCAATTCCCCTTTTGAGATTTCCTCCATTAATCAGTCCAAAATCACATTGTAAAATTGTGTAAACAGTATCATCCTCACTCATTCATCTTATACAGCAATTAGATGTAAACCTCATATCTGAGGCTATTATATAAACAGCGTTATGGTAATGTGGCCCCACCGTCTCCCATGAGCTTCCCCAAGTTGTTCCAAACGGACCACTGATACACACTGATACCCTCTGATACCCTCTGATACCCACTGATACCCACTGATACCCACTGATACACACTGATACCCTCTGATACCCACTGATACCCACTGATACCCACTGATACCCACTGATACCCTCTGATACCCTCTGATACCCACTGATACCCACTGATACCCACTGATACACACTGATACCCACTGATACACACTGATACACACTGATACACACTGATACCCTCTGATACCCACTGATACCCACTGATACCCACTGATACACACTGATACCCACTGATACCCACTGATACACACTGATACCCACTGATACACACTGATACACACTGATACACACTGATACCCTCTGATACACACTGATACCCTCTGATACACACTGATACACACTGATACACACTGACCCTGATACACACTGATACACACTGACCCTGATACACACTGACCCTGATACACACTGATACACACTGATACACACTGACCCTGATACACACTGATACACACTGATACACACTGACCCTGATACACACTGACCCTGATACACACTGATACACACTGACCCTGATACACACTGACCCTGATACACACTGATACACACTGACCCTGATACACACTGATACACACTGACACTGATACACACTGACCCTGATACACACTGATACACACTGACCCTGATACACACTGATACACACTGATACACACTGACCCTGATACACACTGACACTGATACACACTGACCCTGATACACACTGATACACACTGATACACACTGACCCTGATACACACTGACCCTGATACACACTGTCATGTGTTTACTATAATTAAACTGAAGACTTCGTTTTCATCAAAGTAATTAGTAATACGAGTAATTAGTATTATGCGATTAAACTGAATAATCATGTAACTGTAATTAACTAGGTGATTGGGACACCAAGGAAAATATTCAGATTACAAAGTTAGAATTTCCCAATATAACCTTTCAAATATTTTCATATCTGATCAATAGACTTCTCATTCCAAACGTCATAAATTGTTGGTTATCTGCACGAACCCAGTCTTCACTATGAGTCATCCATACATCAATTGTCTTAAATCATTTATTTATTAACTAACTAATTAATTCACAGAGATGCATAAACAAACAAACAAACAAGGTAAATGTGGTTATATGAAATGATAGGAGAATGTGTCCTGGTGGGATAAACCGGCATGGTGGCCTGTTAGACACAAGGGGAGGTGTGGGCCGACTAAGAAGTCTCTACAGAGTGATAATTATAACAATTAAAATGCTAATCCTTTACATATGAACGCTCACTCATTCGGGAACAATTGTAATCAATATCTATATTTACGCTCAGTGTGTCGCATTGATCGCTGGTGAAAAGTTTGTGATTTAGCTCAAATCCAATTCCCCTTTTGAGATTTCCTCCATTAAACAGTCCAAAATCACATTGTAAAATTGTGTAAACAGTATCATACTCACTCATTCATCTTATACAGCAATTAGATGTAAACCTCATATCTGAGGCTATTATATAAACAGCGTTATGGTAATGTGGCCCCACCGTCTCCCATGAGCTTCCCCAAGTTGTTCCAAACGGACCACTGATACACACTGATACCCTCTGATACCCTCTGATACCCACTGATACCCACTGATACCCTCTGATACCCTCTGATACCCTCTGATACCCACTGATACCCACTGATACCCTCTGATACCCTCTGATACCCACTGATACCCACTGATACCCACTGATACACACTGATACACACTGATGCACACTGATACACACTGATACACACTAACCCTGATACACACTGATACCCTCTGATACACACTGATACCCTCTGATACACACTGATACCCTCTGATACACACTGATACCCTCTGATACCCACTGATACCCACTGATACCCACTGATACACACTGATACACACTGATACCCACTGATACACACTGATACCCACTGATACCCTCTGATACACACTGATACCCTCTGATACACACTGATACCCTCTGATACCCTCTGATACACACTGATACCCTCTGATACACACTGATACCCTCTGATACACACGGATACCCTCTGATACACACTGATACCCTCTGATACACACTGATACCCTCTGATACCCACTGATACCCACTGATACCCACTGATACACACTGCTACCCACTGATACACACTGATACCCTCTGATACACACTGATACCCTCTGATACACACTGATACACACTGATACACACTGATACCCTCTGATACACACTGATACCCTCTGATACACACTGATACACACTGATACCCTCTGATACACACTGATACACACTGATACACACTGATACCCTCTGATACACACTGATACCCTCTGATACACACTGATACCCTCTGATACACACTGATACACACTGACCCTGATACACACTGATACACACTGATACACACTGATACACACTGATACACACTGATACACACTGACCCTGATACACACTGATACACACTGATAAACACTAACCCTGATACACACTGATACACACTAACCCTGATACACACTGATACACACTGATACACACTGACCCTGATACCCTCTGATACACACTGATACACACTGATACACACTGATACACACTGATACCCTCTGATACACACTGATACACACTGATACCCTCTGATACACACTGATACACACTGATACACACTGATACCCTCTGATACACAATGATACACACTGATACCCTCTGATACACACTGATACACACTGATACACACTGATACCCTCTGATACACACTGATACCCTCTGATACACACTGATACACACTGATACACACTGATACACACTGATACACACTGATACACACTGATACCCTCTGATACACACTGATACACACTGATAAACACTAACCCTGATACACACTGATACACACTAACCCTGATACACACTGATACACACTGATACACACTGACCCTGATACCCTCTGATACACACTGATACCCTCTGATACACACTGATACCCTCTGATACACACTGATACACACTGACCCTGATACACACTGATACACACTGATACACACTGATACACACTGATACACACTGACCCTGATACACACTGATACACACTGATACACACTGATACACACTGATACCCTCTGATACACACTGATACACACTGATAAACACTAACCCTGATACACACTGATACACACTAACCCTGATACACACTGATACACACTGATACACACTGACCCTGATACCCTCTGATACACACTGATACACACTGATACACACTGATACCCTCTGATACACCCTGATACACACTGATACCCTCTGATACACACTGATACACACTAACCCTGATACACACTAATCCTGATACACACTGATACACCCTGATACACACTGATACACACTGATACACACTGATACACACTGACCCTGATACACACTGACCCTGATACACACTAACCCTGATACACACTGATACACACTGATACACACTGATACACACTGATACACACACTGATACACACTGATACACACTGATACACACTGATACCCTCTGATACACACTGATACACACTGATACCCTCTGATACACACTGACCCTGATACACACTGATACACACTGATACACACTGATACACACTGATACACACACTGATACACACTGATACACACTGATACACACTGATAAACACTAACCCTGATACACACTGATACACACTAACCCTGATACACACTGATACACACTGATACACACTGACACTGATACCCTCTGATACACACTGATACACACTGATACCCACGGATACACCCTGATACACACTGATACCCTCTGATACACACTGATACACACTAACCCTGATACACACTAATCCTGATACACACTGATACACCCTGATACACACTGATACACACTGATACACACTGATACACACTGACCCTGATACACACTGACCCTGATACACACTAACCCTGATACACACTGATACACACTGATACACACTGATACACACTGATACACACACTGATACACACTGATACACACTGATACCCTCTGATACACACTGATACACACTGATACACACTGATACACACTGACCCTGATACACACTGATACACACTGATACACACTGATACCCTCTGATACACACTGATACACACTGATACACACTGATACACACTGATACACACTGATACCCTCTGATACACACTTATACACACACTGATACACACTGATACACACTGATACACACTGATACACACTGATACACACTGATACCCTCTGATACACACTGATACACACTGATACACACTGATACACACTGATACACACTGATACACACACTGATACACACTGATACACACTGATACCCTCTGATACACACTGATACACACTGACCCTGATACACACTGATACCCTCTGATACACACTGATACACACTGATACCCACTGATACACACTGATACACACTGATACCCTCTGATACACACTGACCCTGATACACACTGATACACACTGATACACACTGATACACACTGATACACACTGATACACACACTGATACACACTGATACACACTGATACACACTGATACCCTCTGATACACACTGATACACACTGACCCTGATACACACTGATACACACTGATACTCTCTGATACACACTGATACACACTGATACCCTCTGATACACACTGATACACACTGACCCTGATACACACTGATACACACTGATACCCTCTGATACCCTCTGATACACACTGACCCTGATACACACTGATACACACTGACCCTGATACACACTGATACACACTGATACTCTCTGATACACACTGATACACACTGATACCCTCTGATACACACTGATACACACTGACCCTGATACACACTGATACACACTGATACCCTCTGATACCCTCTGATACACACTGACCCTGATGATACACACTGATACACACTGATACACACTGATACCCTCTGATACACACTGATACACACTGATACACACTGATACACACTGATACACACTGATACCCTCTGATACACACTTATACACACACTGATACACACTGATACACACTGATACACACTGATACACACTGATACACACTGATACCCTCTGATACACACTGATACACACTGATACACACTGATACACACTGATACACACTGATACACACACTGATACACACTGATACACACTGATACCCTCTGATACACACTGATACACACTGACCCTGATACACACTGATACCCTCTGATACACACTGATACACACTGATACCCACTGATACACACTGATACACACTGATACCCTCTGATACACACTGACCCTGATACACACTGATACACACTGATACACACTGATACACACTGATACACACTGATACACACACTGATACACACTGATACACACTGATACACACTGATACCCTCTGATACACACTGATACACACTGACCCTGATACACACTGATACACACTGATACCCTCTGATACACACTGATACACACTGATACACACTGATACACACTAATCCTGATACACACTGATACACACTGATATCCCCCCTAACCAAAGACTACTCCAGCCAATGGCAGTATTACTCACAGTCCCTACATAATCTGATTATTAAGATCTCTCTTAATAAAATAGAAGTGGAGTGAAGGACTCTCCTGTCCTCTCTTCTCTCCTCACCCTCTACATCATTAGAGTTGAAAGTGTGAAATATACTTACTAGAATGATTCATACAGAGGCCTTTGAATCAAACAGAGGTGGAGGATGTTGTAGTGGTCTGGGTGTAGCTGGAGGAGTCAGGTGCAGGACAGCAGAGATGAGTAACACAAATAACTTTACTCAAATATTACAATAACATGTCGTAATACCGAGCGCACGATAATGGACCGAACAAATAAAACAATCACCCACAAAAACCATGGGGAAAAAAGAGGGTTAAATAATGAACACGTAATTGGGGAATTTAAACCATGTGTGTAAAACAAAGACAAAACAAATGGAAAATGAAAAGTGGATCAGAGATGGCTAGAAGGCCGGTGACGTCAACCTCCGAACGCCGCCCGAACAAGGAGAGGGACCAACTTCGGCAGAAGTCGTGACAGATATGATCCGGATTACGATGATGATAATAATGACTTATTTTATCTTATTTAGATATTGATCTTAATTTACAGTCATATTTCTGTAATATTTGTAATATTCTGCTTGATAAAAAAAAGCTTGTTTACATTTCAGAATGTTCCACTCAGGTACCGTTGGTATTTGCGAATGTCAGCCTTGTTGTGTTGTGGTTGTGGTGTGTAGGCTACATCAACTACAGCCATATTAGATCCGTGCAGGTGCCAGCAGCAGCAGCCTTGTTGTGTTGTGGTTGTGGTGTGTAGGCTACATCAACTACAGCCATATTAGATCCGTGCAGGTGCCAGCAGCAGCCTCTCTATGCTGTATGCGTAAGTGAAGGCACTTCAGAAAAACTTCCACATTGTGTTGTTTTCATAGTTTTGATGTCATCGCTGTTATTCTACAATGTTGAAAAAAAAAATTTTTAAGAATAAAGAAAAACCCTTGAATGTGTATGGGGGGGGGGGGTCAAGACCATACAGACGGCCTACAGAAGCCAGATGGCCTACAGAAGCTGTCATGCAGGTGAAAGAGGACCCAAAAGCGACTTGGCGAAAACAGAGTCTTTAATCCAGTAAAGTAAATACAATCAAAAAAACACAACTTTCACTCGAAATGACGAGGACAAACTGGAGACTCGATCTTGAACAGCAGGTGAACAGCAGGTTGCCTCGGGAAGGCACTTGAACCAAACAGACTCAGACACCTGCTCACCACGCAGCATCTGAGGAAAACACGACACGACAGGGCGATACACAAACACAGCACGGTGAATTCTAGACAAGGAACCGACAGGGCAGAAACGAATAACAAGGAGAGAAATAGGGACTCTAATCAGGGAAAAGGATCGGGAACAGGTGTGGGAAGACTAAATGATTGATTAGGGGAATAGGAACAGCTGGGAGCAGGAACGGAACGATAGAGAGAAGAGAGAGCGGGAGAGTGAGAGAGGGAGGGGGAGAGAGAGGGATAGAAAGAGGGAAAGAACCTAATAAGACCAGCAGAGGGAAACGAATAGAAGGAGAAGAACAGGGACAAGGCATGATAATCAATGACAAAACATGACAGAAGCCAGATGGCCTACAGAAGCCAGATGGCCTACAGAAGCCAGATGGTCTACAGAAGCCAGAAGGCCTACAGAAGCCAGAAGGCCTACAGAAGCCAGCCGGCCTACAGAAGCCAGACGACCTACAGAAGCCGGACGGCCTACAGAGGCCAGATGGCCTACAGAAGCCAGATGGCCTACAGAAGCCAGCCGGCCTACAGAAGCCAGACGACCTACAGAAGCCAGATGGCCTACAGAAGCCAGAAGGCCTACAGAAGCCGGACGACCTACAGAGGCCAGACGGCCTACAGAAGCCAGATGGCCTACAGAAGCCAGATGGTCTACAGAAGCCAGATGGCCTACAGAAGCCAGACGGCCTACAGAAGCCAGACGGCCTACAGACATCAACGACCTACAGAAGCCAGATGGCCTACAGAAGCCAGACGACCTACAGAAGCCAGACGGCCTACAGACATCAACGACCTACAGAAGCCAGACGGCCTACAGAAGCCAGATGGCCTACAGAAGCCAGACGGCCTACAGAAGCCAGACGGCCTACAGAAGCCAGACGGCCTACAGAAGCCAGACGGCCTACAGAAGCCAGACGGCCTACAGAAGCCAGACGGCCTACAGAAGCCAGACGGCCTACAGACATCAACGACCTTGATAGACAGATGTGAGCGGTGGTTGTCAATGAGAAGGACCACTTGACTTTCCAGGCTGACCTCGGTACGCTTGGGCGAAGTGTTCAAGGAAAATGAGGAAGTCTCCTGCATCCAGCCGGATCCATTTCTACTTCCAATACATTCAATTGCTCCGTCCCATACATGCGTGGGGAAAACAAAAGTTGAGTGGGATTGAATTTCCTAATTGTATTTATAGCACATTATAATTGGTTTTCCAGCTTCAGGTAAGGCGACACAAGTGGCACAAGTTGATTTGCAATGACTCCAGTGTTATTGTAATTTCAACGTATTTATTGTATCCAAATGGTAGTCTACCATGTCATATATATTAGTAGGTTTACTTGATGGCCAACAGAGGCAACGGTATAATTTCTCCACATATTAGCTTTAATGTCAGGTTCATTGAGGACGTTCCCCCACATAAAGAACCACAAGAAGGAGATCCATGACCTCCATTTCAGGTGTCCACTCTGGCAGGCCTCCGACACCCAGGAACTAAGCTTGCTATTGTTTTCTTTAAAACAGTCAGCATTAAAATGCAGTTTAAACCACCTCTGAGCGGGATTCATGTAATGCGCTCTAGTGCACCAAAGTCGTTTCCCAGTGCCTCCATTATTTATTGATGTGCATCTGTTCCAGCGGTATTATTAATATGTTTTATGGGGGGAAAAGTGTTGTATGAATAGGTGTCTCTGTAGTGACAATCTTAAATAGCTTACCTGCAACTGGTAAACAGGTGTCACAAAGTGGGTGTCTCCTCTCACTCACGTCACTCAGCCAATAACTGTAGTGCTCTACTAACACACACACACACGCACGCACGCACGCACGCACACACACACACACACACACACACACACACACACACACACACACACACACACATACACACACACACGCACGCGCACGCACGCACACGCACGCACGCACGCACACACACACACACACACACACACACACACACACACTCACGCACACACGCGCGCACGCACGCACACACGCATACACACACACACACACACACACAGACATTTTTTTAAACAATGTATTATTAGCTAACTAGCTAGTGTGCAGGCTAATTCAAATGAGCTGCTAACGTAGCCAGCTAGCCAACTTCACATACTGTGTAGATAGCTAGCTAAGTGAATTAAATAATCACTAACTTCAAATTAACTAGCTCTCTTGATGTATTTATCACTATAAAAAAAAACTCCAAATGCATTTGTAGGGAGCAAGCTAACGGCCATGGAGGAGGGTGAAAGGATAGCAGCTCCAACTGTCAGTGAGAGAGGAGGCTATTCCGGATAGAGCAGGTACTTTGTGTAGTTCCTGTTCCTAGAACTGAGGACGGAGATAATAGAAGTGAGGACAGAAATAATATAATATTTAGTGCAGTCTAATTTGAGCATGATGAAGTCTGTTTCTTGAGAGGTTTTCTGTCCTCAGATAAAGACAGCTATGAAAGCCTGTCTACATATGAAGAGCAGTGGTTCTCAGTCCTGGTCCTGGGGACTCAGAGAGGGTCGCATTGTTGTTTTTGCCTTAGTACTTACTGCACAGCTGATTCCAATGATCAACTCATCATCAAGCTTCAAGTGGTATTTATGTATTCATTTGTGATGCTGTCCTTGATATTATTATATATTATATATTATATGATCCTGCTATTGTCACATGCACATATCAATACAATGTTATCAGGGATATTATACTTTAGTAAACCATCAATGACCTGGTGATGGAACAGTCTAATAATGACATTGTCTTCCATATTCCTACAGATACCTTGTAGCTGGAGATTCCTTCAACACGATGGCCTACAGTTAATGTGTAGGGCACTGCAAGGCTCTTTTAAGAGGGTGCTGTTCCCTGGCAACACCATAGACTTTTTTTCCAGGCCCCCGTCCCCGCAAGAGGCCTTTTGGCAGGCCGTCATTGTAAATAAGAACTTGTTCTTAACTGACTTGCCTAGTTAAATAAAGATGCAATACGACAACAACAAAAATATGAATTTACAACTCACTCCGCTAGTTATATCATGTTTCCAGTCTATTGCATAGTTACAATGTGTAATCATTGATGTCCCAGGAGCAGGAGAGGTAAACACGGTTTGATACACCCTGGTATTGCATATGTCTGAAAAAGAATGTCTCAGAGATTCATACCTGGTAGAGTTACATGATCAGTGAATTTATTCAATGTACAGGCTACAATGTGGGGATCTCATGTGTGGTAATAACTACAGTACATGATCAGTGAATTTATTCAATGTACAGGCTACAATGTGGGGATCTCCTGCGTGGTAATAACTACAGTACATGATCAGTGAATTTATTCAATGTACAGGCTACAATGTGGGGATCTCATGCATGGCAATAACTACAGTACATGTGTATATAGGACTTGCATCCTTGGCACAATAAAGTTATTATATTGTAATCAATCCATAGGCTTCATTAAGGCCATTCAGAATTGAAGTTGATACAACAACTATCCTTCTGTAGCTCAGTTGGTAGAGCATGGCGCTTGTAACGCCAGGGTAGTGGGTTTGATCCCCGGGACCACCCATACGTAGAATGTATGCACACATGACTGTAAGTCGCTTTGGATAAAAGCGTCTGCTAAATGGCATATATATATATACTATGACAGCAGAGGTTCATAGATTGGTATGAATATTAGTTCAGAACCTAACGTTTTAGGATACATATATAGATGGGCTACATAGCTAACAACACATCCATAGGCTGGTATTTTATCCTCCACCTGAACAATAAGCAAGACAATAGTTAGCTAGCTACAAGACAATAGGTAGCTCCACCTGAACAATAAGCATGACAATAGTTAGCTAGCTACAAGACAATAGTTAGCTCCACCTGAACAATAAGCATGACAATAGTTAGCTAGCTACAAGACAATAGTTAGCTAGCTACAAGACAATAGTTAGCTAGCTACAAGACAATAGTTATCTAGCTACAAGACAATAGTTAGCTAGCTACAAGACAATAGTTAGCTAGCTACAAGACAATAGTTAGCTAGCTACAAGACAATAGTTAGCTAGCTACGTTACTTCAGCTTTATTGCCCGGCAAATATAAGCAAGCCAAGCTTACAAAATTGTACATTCAATTTGCAGTAAATGCTTTAGCATTTAGCAAGATTCCTTACATCCACTGTTTCACAAGACAACAGAATGGTTTGCTGGTTGTTTCAGGAGTCCATAATTGCAATTTCATACTTATGTCACAACCCCCATAAAGCTAGCTAGCTATCTGGCTAATGTTAACTAGTCAGCTAGCTTAATAAATAGCCACTTTTGTAAATTAACTTCATGCAAAAACGTTTGTCTCTACATGAACTAACATTTCCCTTCAGCTGTAGAAAGAAAAAAGAAAGTCTGAAGAAAGTCTCCAGTCTTGGATCGAATAGCATCAAATTCATCATGGGAACCACTCGATATGATTGGTCATCGCGCATCGGTTGCTACTGGCGATTTGCATAAAGTTGGGAAATGTTTTCACTGCCTCCCTCCCAGTGTTTCACTGCCTTGCCTTCACAGGGCTCATTAGAAATAGCCAAAAAAAAACCTTGCAACCCCAATACATTTTCACCGTAGCCCAAATTGTACTGGGAGGCGGGACAGACAGAAGACTTCGTTTCATCATCTCGCTTTGTAACTGACAGGTGCCTATCCTGTCAATAGATCACTCGAAGATGCATATCGTTCATTCTAGCGGGAGACTAAAACTTTCTAATGAAAAGTAGCTAATATGAAGTAGAAACTGAAACCAGCTGATCAGCGGGACAACACACACAGTAGCACTGCACTGCAGGGGGAAACACACACAGTAGCACTGCACTGCAGGGGGAAACACACACAGTAGCACTGCACTGCAGGGGGAAACACACACAGTAGCACTGCACTGCAGGGGAAACACACACAGTAGCACTGCACTGCAGGGGGAAACACACACAGTAGCACTGCACTGCAGGGGGAAACACACACAGTAGCACTGCACTGCAGGGGGAAACACACACAGTAGCACTGCACTGCAGGGGGAAACACACACAGTAGCACTGCACTGCAGGGGGAAACACACACAGTAGCACTGCACTGCAGGGGGAAACACACACAGTAGCACTGCACTGCAGGGGGAAACACACACAGTAGCACTGCACTGCAGGGGAAACACACACAGTAGCACTGCACTGCAGGGGAAACACACACAGTAGCACTGCACTGCAGGGGGAAACACACACAGTAGCACTGCACTGCAGGGGGAAACACACACAGTAGCACTGCACTGCAGGGGGAAACACACACAGTAGCACTGCACTGCAGGGGGAAACACACACAGTAGCACTGCACTGCAGGGGGAAATTACACTGTAGCCCACAGATGACCTATCACAGCTCAAACTCCAGGAATGATTGTACAGACGCAAGGGAGACACACACACGCGAACAGACACACACACACGCAGGCAGGCTGACTCAAAAACCCACCCACGCACGTACGCATGCACACACTCCATTAAAAAGTGAATACCATTATAGAGGCTGGATTACAGTGAAATCCATTAAGACGAATCTCCGTGAAATGAAATAAAACTGAAATGAAAGAGTCTGGGGTTTACATGGGCCTAGAGGCTACGCTTATACATTGATAAACTACTATTATATAGATATAATAGAATGGACCATAGAGCAGAGAGATGGAGGGAGGGAGGGAGGGAGGGAGGGAGGGAGGGAGGGAGGGAGGGAGGGAGGGAGGGAGGGAGGGAGGGAGGGAGGGAGGGAGGGAGGGAGGGAGGGGGAGGGAAGGAGAGAGAGAAGCAGAGAGAGAGAGAGAGAGAGAGAGAGAGAGAGAGAGAGAGAGAGAGAGAGAGAGAGAGAGAGAGAGAGAGAGAGAGGGAGGGCGAGAGAGGAAGAGGGAGAAAGGGAGAGAGAAAGAGACTGTATGTCTATAGGGGTAAAGAGACTGTATGTCTGTAGGGGGTAAAGAGACTGTATGTCTATAGGGGGTAAAGAGACTGTATGTCTATAGGGGGTAAAGAGACTGTATATCAATAGGGGGTAAAGAGACTGTATGTCTATAGGTGGTAAAGAGACTGTATATCAATAGGGGGTAAAGAGACTGTATGTCTATAGGTGGTAAAGAGACTGTCTATCAATAGGGGGTAAAGAGACTGTATATCAATAGGGGGTAAAGAGACTGTATGTCTATAGTGTAACGGCGTTCTTCGTTTGTGGAAAGAGAGTCGGACGGAAATGCAGCGTGGTAGTTACTCATGACTTTATTGGAAAAAGCGACACATAAAATAACGATACAAAATACAAAACAACAAACGGAACGTGAAACCTAATTACAGCCTATCTGGTGAAACTACACAGAGACAGGAACAATCACCCACAAAATACACAGTGAAACCCAGGCTACCTAAATACGGTTCCCCATCAGAGACAACAAGAATCACCTGACTCTGATTGAGAACCGCCTCAGGCAGCTAAGCCTATACTAGACACACCCCTAATCAACCACAATCCCAATGCCTACAAAAACCCCAATGCGACAATACAATAACCCCATGTCACACCCTGGCCTGAACAAATAATTAAAGAAAACACAAAATACTAAGACCAAGGTGTGACATATAGAGGGTAAAGAGACTGTATGTCTGTAGGGGGAAAGAGACTGTATGTCTGTAGGGGGTAAAGAGACTGTATGTCTATAGGGGGTAAAGAGACTGTATGTCTATAGGGGGTAAAGAGACTGTATGTCTATAGGGGTAAAGAGACTGTATGTCTATAGAGGGTAAAGAGACTGTATGTCTGTAGGGGGTAAAGAGACTGTATGTCTGTAGGGGGTAAAGAGACTGTATGTCTATAGGGGGTAAAGAGACTGTATGTCTGTAGGGGGTAAAGAGACTGTATGTCTGTAGGGGGTAAAGAGACTGTATGTCTATAGGGGGTAAAGAGACTGTATGTCTATAGGGGGTAAAGAGACTATATGTCTGTAGGGGGTAAAGAGACTGTATGTCTATAGGGGGTAAAGAGACTGTATGTCTATAGGGGGTAAAGAGACTGTATGTCTATAGGGGGTAAAGAGACTGTATGTCTATAGGGGGTAAAGAGACTGTATGTCTATAGGGGGTAAAGAGACTGTATGTCTATAGGGGGTAAAGAGACTGTATGTCTATAGGGGTAAAGAGACTGTATGTCTATAGAGGGTAAAGAGACTGTATGTCTATAGGGGTAAAGAGACTGTATGTCTATAGAGGGTAAAGAGACTGTATGTCTGTAGGGGGTAAAGAGACTGTATGTCTGTAGGGGGTAAAGAGACTGTATGTCTATAGGGGGTAAAGAGACTGTATGTCTGTAGGGGGTAAAGAGACTGTATGTCTGTAGGGGGTAAAGAGACTGTATGTCTATAGGGGGTAAAGAGACTGTATGTCTATAGGGGTAAAGAGACTATATGTCTGTAGGGGGTAAAGAGACTGTATGTCTATAGGGGGTAAAGAGACTGTATGTCTATAGGGGGTAAAGAGACTGTATGTCTATAGGGGGTAAAGAGACTGTATGTCTATAGGGGGTAAAGAGACTGTATGTCTATAGGGGGTAAAGAGACTGTATGTCTATAGGGGGTAAAGAGACTGTATGTCTATAGGGGTAAAGAGACTGTATGTCTATAGAGGGTAAAGAGACTGTATGTCTGTAGGGGTAAAGAGACTGTATGTCTATAGGGGTAAAGAGACTGTATGTCTATAGGGGGTAAAGAGACTGTATGTCTGTAGGGGGTAAAGAGACTGTATGTCTGTAGGGGGTAAAGAGACTGTATGTCTGTAGGGGGTAAAGAGACTGTATATCAATAGGGGGTAAAGAGACTGTCTATCAATAGGGGGTAAAGAGACTGTATATCAATAGGGGGTAAAGAGACTATGTCTATAGTGTAACGGCGTTCTTCGTTTGTCGAAAGAGAGTCGGACGGAAATGCAGCGTGGTAGTTACTCATGACTTTATTGGAAAAAGCGACACATAAAATAACGATACAACAAACGGAACGTGAAACCGGAACGTGTTGACAACAAACGGAACGTGAAACCTAATTACAGCCTATCTGGTGAAACTACACAGAGACAGGAACAATCACCCACAAAATACACAGTGAAACCCAGGCTACCTAAATACGGTTCCCCATCAGAGACAACAAGAATCACCTGACTCTGATTGAGAACCGCCTCAGGCAGCTAAGCCTATACTAGACACACCCCTAATCAACCACAATCCCAATGCCTACAAAAACCCCAATGCGACAATACAATAACCCCATGTCACACCCTGGCCTGAACAAATAATTAAAGAAAACACAAAATACTAAGACCAAGGCGTGACATATAGAGGGTAAAGAGACTGTATGTCTGTAGGGGGTAAAGAGACTGTATGTCTGTAGGGGGTAAAGAGACTGTATGTCTATAGGGGGTAAAGAGACTGTATGTCTATAGGGGGTAAAGAGACTGTATGTCTATAGAGGGTAAAGAGACTGTATGTCTGTAGGGGGTAAAGAGACTGTATGTCTGTAGGGGGTAAAGAGACTGTATGTCTATAGGGGGTAAAGAGACTGTATGTCTGTAGGGGTAAAGAGACTGTATGTCTGTAGGGGGTAAAGAGACTGTATGTCTATAGGGGGTAAAGAGACTGTATGTCTATAGGGGGTAAAGAGACTATATGTCTGTAGGGGGTAAAGAGACTGTATGTCTATAGGGGGTAAAGAGACTGTATGTCAATAGGGGGTAAAGAGACTGTATGTCTATAGGGGTAAAGAGACTGTATGTCTATAGGGGTAAAGAGACTGTATGTCTATAGGGGTAAAGAGACTGTATGTCTATAGGGGGTAAAGAGACTGTATGTCTATAGGGGTAAAGAGACTGTATGTCTATAGGGGGTAAAGAGACTGTATGTCTATAGGGGGTAAAGAGACTGTATGTCTGTAGGGGGTAAAGAGACTGTATGTCTGTAGGGGGTAAAGAGACTGTATGTCTATAGGGGTAAAGAGACTGTATGTCTATAGGGGTAAAGAGACTATATGTCTGTAGGGGGTAAAGAGACTGTATGTCTATAGGGGGTAAAGAGACTGTATGTCTATAGAGGGTAAAGAGACTGTATGTCTATAGGGGGTAAAGAGACTGATGTCTATAGAGGGTAAAGAGACTGTATGTCTGTAGGGGGTAAAGAGACTGTATGTCTATAGGGGGTAAAGAGACTGTATGTCTATAGGGGTAAAGAGACTGTATGTCTGTAGGGGTAAAGAGACTGTATGTCTGTAGGGGGTAAAGAGACTGTATGTCTGTAGGGGGTAAAGAGACTGTATGTCTATAGGGGTAAAGAGACTGTATGTCTGTAGGGGGTAAAGAGACTGTATGTCTATAGGGGGTAAAGAGACTGTATGTCTGTAGGGGTAAAGAGACTGTATGTCTGTCGGGGTAAAGAGACTGTATGTCTATAGGGGGTAAAGAGACTGTATGTCTGTAGGGGGTAAAGAGACTGTATGTCTATAGGGGTAAAGAGACTGTATGTCTATAGGGGGTAAAGAGACTGTATGTCTGTAGGGGGTAAAGAGACTGTATGTCTATAGGGGGTAAAGAGACTGTATGTCTGTAGGGGGTAAAGAGACTGTATGTCTATAGGGGGTAAAGAGACTGTATGTCTATAGGGGTAAAGAGACTGTATGTCTGTAGGGGGTAAAGAGACTGTATGTCTATAGGGGGTAAAGAGACTGTATGTCTATAGGGGATAAAGAGACTGTATGTCTATAGGGTGTAAAGAGACTGTATGTCTGTAGGGGTAAAGAGACTGTATGTCTATAGGGGGTAAAGAGACTGTATGTCTGTAGGGGGTAAAGAGACTGTATGTCTGTAGGGGGTAAAGAGACTGTATGTCTATAGGGGGTAAAGAGACTGTATGTATGTAGGGGTAAAGAGACTGTATGTCTATAGGTGGTAAAGAGACTGTATGTCTATAGGGGTAAAGAGACTGTATGTCTGTAGGGGGTAAAGAGACTGTATGTCTATAGGGGTAAAGAGACTGTATGTCTGTAGGGGGTAAAGAGACTATATGTCTGTAGGGGTAAAGAGACTGTATGTCTATAGGGGTAAAGAGACTGTATGTCTATAGGGGGTAAAGAGACTATATGTCTGTAGGGGGTAAAGAGACTGTATGTCTATAGGGGGTAAAGAGACTGTATGTCTATAGGGGTAAAGAGACTGTATGTCTATAGGGGTAAAGAGACTGTATGTCTATAGGGGTAAAGAGACTGTATGTCTATAGGGGGTAAAGAGACTGTATGTCTATAGGGGTAAAGAGACTGTCTATCAATAGGGGGTAAAGAGACTGTATATCAATAGGGGGTAAAGAGACTGTATGTCTATAGTGTAACGGCGTTCTTCGTTTGTCGAAAGAGAGTCGGACGGAAATGCAGCGTGGTAGTTACTCATGACTTTATTGGAAAAAGCGACACATAAAATAACGATACAAAATACAAAACAACAAACGGAACGTGAAACCTAATTACAGCCTATCTGGTGAAACTACACAGAGACAGGAACAATCACCCACAAAATACACAGTGAAACCCAGGCTACCTAAATACGGTTCCCCATCAGAGACAACAAGAATCACCTGACTCTGATTGAGAACCGCCTCAGGCAGCTAAGCCTATACTAGACACACCCCTAATCAACCACAATCCCAATGCCTACAAAAACCCCAATGCGACAATACAATAACCCCATGTCACACCCTGGCCTGAACAAATAATTAAAGAAAACACAAAATACTAAGACCAAGGCGTGACATATAGAGGGTAAAGAGACTGTATGTCTGTAGGGGGTAAAGAGACTGTATGTCTGTAGGGGGTAAAGAGACTGTATGTCTATAGGGGGTAAAGAGACTGTATGTCTATAGGGGGTAAAGAGACTGTATGTCTATAGAGGGTAAAGAGACTGTATGTCTGTAGGGGGTAAAGAGACTGTATGTCTGTAGGGGGTAAAGAGACTGTATGTCTATAGGGGGTAAAGAGACTGTATGTCTGTAGGGGGTAAAGAGACTGTATGTCTGTAGGGGGTAAAGAGACTGTATGTCTATAGGGGGTAAAGAGACTGTATGTCTATAGGGGGTAAAGAGACTATATGTCTGTAGGGGTAAAGAGACTGTATGTCTATAGGGGGTAAAGAGACTGTATGTCAATAGGGGGTAAAGAGACTGTATGTCTATAGGGGTAAAGAGACTGTATGTCTATAGGGGGTAAAGAGACTGTATGTCTATAGGGGGTAAAGAGACTGTATGTCTATAGGGGGTAAAGAGACTGTATGTCTATAGGGGGTAAAGAGACTGTATGTCTATAGGGGGTAAAGAGACTGTATGTCTATAGGGGGTAAAGAGACTGTATGTCTGTAGGGGGTAAAGAGACTGTATGTCTGTAGGGGGTAAAGAGACTGTATGTCTATAGGGGTAAAGAGACTGTATGTCTATAGGGGTAAAGAGACTATATGTCTGTAGGGGGTAAAGAGACTGTATGTCTATAGGGGGTAAAGAGACTGTATGTCTATAGGGGTAAAGAGACTGTATGTCTATAGGGGGTAAAGAGACTGTATGTCTATAGGGGGTAAAGAGACTGTATGTCTGTAGGGGGTAAAGAGACTGTATGTCTATAGGGGTAAAGAGACTGTATGTCTATAGGGGTAAAGAGACTGTATGTCTGTAGGGGGTAAAGAGACTGTATGTCTGTAGGGGGTAAAGAGACTGTATGTCTGTAGGGGGTAAAGAGACTGTATGTCTATAGGGGGTAAAGAGACTGTATGTCTGTAGGGGTAAAGAGACTGTATGTCTAAGGGGGTAAAGAGACTGTATGTCTGTAGGGGGTAAAGAGACTGTATGTCTGTAGGGGTAAAGAGACTGTATGTCTATAGGGGGTAAAGAGACTGTATGTCTGTAGGGGGTAAAGAGACTGTATGTCTATAGGGGTAAAGAGACTGTATGTCTATAGGGGGTAAAGAGACTGTATGTCTGTAGGGGGTAAAGAGACTGTATGTCTATAGGGGGTAAAGAGACTGTATGTCTGTAGGGGGTAAAGAGACTGTATGTCTATAGGGGGTAAAGAGACTGTATGTCTATAGGGGGTAAAGAGACTGTATGTCTATAGGGGTAAAGAGACTGGTCTATAGGGGATAAAGAGACTGTATGTCTGTAGGGGTAAAGAGACTGTATGTCTATAGGGGGTAAAGAGACTGTATGTCTATAGGGGGTAAAGAGACTGTATGTCTATAGGGGTAAAGAGACTGTATGTCTGTAGGGGTAAAGAGACTGTATGTCTATAGGGGTAAAGAGACTGTATGTCTGTAGGGGGTAAAGAGACTGTATGTCTAAAGAGACTGTAGTCTATAGGGGTAAAGAGACTGTATGTCTGTAGGGGTAAAGAGACTGTATGTCTATAGGTGGTAAAGAGACTGTATGTCTATAGGGGGTAAAGAGACTGTATGTCTGTAGGGGTAAAGAGACTGTATGTCTATAGGGGTAAAGAGACTGTATGTCTATAGGGGGTAAAGAGACTGTATGTCTGTAGGGGTAAAGAGACTGTATGTCTATAGGGGGTAAAGAGACTGTATGTCTATAGGGGGTAAAGAGACTGTATGTCTATAGGGGGTAAAGAGACTGTATGTCTATAGGGGTAAAGAGACTGTATGTCTGTAGGGGTAAAGAGACTGTATGTCTATAAAAGAGACTGTATGTCTATAGGGGTAAAGAGACTGTATGTCTGTAGGGGGGGTAAGAGACTGTATGTCTATAGGGGGTAAAGAGACTGTATGTCTATAGGGGATAAAGAGACTGTATGTCTATAGAGGGTAAAGAGACTGTATGTCTATAGGGGAGACTGTATGTCTGTAGGGGAAAGAGACTGTATGTCTATAGGGGGTAAAGAGAAAGAGACTGTATGTCTATAGGGGTAAAGAGACTGTATGTCTGTAGGGGGTAAAGAGACTGTATGTCTGTAGGGGGTAAAGAGACTGTATGTCTATAGGGGTAAAGAGACTGTATGTCTATAGGGGGTAAAGAGACTGTATGTCTGTAGGGGGTAAAGAGACTGTATGTCTGTAGGGGGTAAAGAGACTGTATGTCTATAGGGGTAAAGAGACTGTATGTCTATAGGGGGTAAAGAGACTGTATGTCTATAGGGGGTAAAGAGACTGTATGTCTAAGGGGGTAAAGAGACTGTATGTCTATAGGGGTAAAGAGACTGTATGTCTATAGGGGGTAAAGAGACTGTATGTCTATAGGGGGTAAAGAGACTGTATGTCTATAGGGGGTAAAGAGACTGTATGTCTGTAGGGGGTAAAGAGACTGTATGTCTGTAGGGGGTAAAGACTGTATGTCTATAGGGGGTAAAGAGACTGTATGTCTATAGGGGTAAAGAGACTGTATGTCTATAGGGGGTAAAGAGACTGTATGTCTGTAGGGGGTAAAGAGACTGTATGTCTATAGGGGGTAAAGAGACTGTATGTCTATAGGGGGTAAAGAGACTGTATGTCTATAGGGGGTAAAGAGACTGTATGTCTATAGGGGGTAAAGAGACTGTATGTCTATAGGGGGTAAAGAGACTGTATGTCTATAGGGGGTAAAGAGACTGTATGTCTATAGGGGGTAAAGAGACTGTATGTCTGTAGGGGGTAAAGAGACTGTATGTCTGTAGGGGTAAAGAGACTGTATGTCTGTAGGGGGTAAAGAGACTGTATGTCTGTAGGGGGTAAAGAGACTGTATGTCTATAGGGGTAAAGAGACTGTATGTCTGTAGGGGTAAAGAGACTGTATGTCTGTAGGGGGTAAAGAGACTGTATGTCTATAGGGGGTAAAGAGACTGTATGTCTGTAGGGGTAAAGAGACTGTATGTCTATAGGGGTAAAGAGACTGTATGTCTATAGGGGGTAAAGAGACTGTATGTCTGTAGGGGGTAAAGAGACTGTATGTCTATAGGGGGTAAAGAGACTGTATGTCTGTAGGGGGTAAAGAGACTGTATGTCTATAGGGGGTAAAGAGACTGTATGTCTATAGGGGTAAAGAGACTGTATGTCTGTAGGGGGTAAAGAGACTGTATGTCTATAGGGGGTAAAGAGACTGTATGTCTATAGGGGATAAAGAGACTGTATGTCTATAGGGGTAAAGAGACTGTATGTCTGTAGGGGTAAAGAGACTGTATGTCTATAGGGGTAAAGAGACTGTATGTCTGTAGGGGGTAAAGAGACTGTATGTCTGTAGGGGGTAAAGAGACTGTATGTCTATAGGGGGTAAAGAGACTGTATGTATGTAGGGGGTAAAGAGACTGTATGTCTATAGGTGGTAAAGAGACTGTATGTCTATAGGGGGTAAAGAGACTGTATGTCTGTAGGGGGTAAAGAGACTGTATGTCTATAGGGGAGACTGTATGTCTGTAGGGGGTAAAGACTGTATGTCTGTAGGGGTAAAGAGACTGTATGTCTATAGGGGGTAAAGAGACTGTATGTCTATAGGGGGTAAAGAGACTGTATGTCTATAGGGGTAAAGAGACTGTATGTCTATAGGGGGTAAAGAGACTGTATGTCTATAGGGGGTAAAGAGACTGTATGTCTGTCTGTATGTCTAGGGGTAAAGAGACTGTATGTCTATAGGGGGTAAAGAGACTGTATGTCTGTAGGGGGTAAAGAGACTGTATGTCTGTAGGGGTAAAGAGACTGTATGTCTGTAGGGGGTAAAGAGACTGTATGTCTGTAGGGGTAAAGAGACTATATGTCTATAGGGGTAAAGAGACTGTATGTCTGTAGGGGTAAAGAGACTGTATGTCTGTAGGGGTAAAGAGACTGTATGTCTATAGGGGGTAAAGAGACTGTATGTCTGTAGGGGGTAAAGAGACTGTATGTCTGTAGGGGGTAAAGAGACTGTATGTCTATAGGGGTAAAGAGACTGTATGTCTGTAGGGGGTAAAGAGACTGTATGTCTATAGGGGTAAAGAGACTGTATGTCTATAGGGGGTAAAGAGACTGTATGTCTGTAGGGGTAAAGAGACTGTATGTCTGTAGGGGTAAAGAGACTGTATGTCTGTAGGGGGTAAAGAGACTGTATGTCTGTAGGGGGTAAAGAGACTGTATGTCTATAGGGGGTAAAGAGACTGTATGTCTATAGGGGGTAAAGAGACTGTATGTCTATAGGGGGTAAAGAGACTGTATGTCTATAGGGGGTAAAAGGCATCAGTGTGTTTTTCTTCGTTTATTTGTGATCAGTGATGACTTAACTCTGCCTCTTGCTCTTCTTTCAATGGCTTGTCAATATTGCTCACACACTCTAAACACAACTGGACTCACACAGACCCAAAACACACAATTATGTGTAATGTGTGTGTGCTCAGAAACACACACACACACACACACACACACACACACACACACACACACACACACACACACACACACACACACACACACACACACACACACACACACACACACACACACACACACACACACACACACACACACACACACACACACACTCACACACACATACACTAGACACACATCAAGAACAACTACCACGTAGACCAAATCCACTCAGGCCAAAGGTCAAATATCTAATGATAATGCAAGTTCAAACTCACAACCAGAAAACCTTCAGATTATGTTCACTCAGAGTTGTATAGAGGGCCACAAAGCCTGTTGAATAGGCAGCTCCCATTTCACCATTTTAAAGTAGTGTGGGACTTCATGTTGAAGGAGAATCAGAGAATTCCAGCCAGTGAATTATACTCCTGTGCTGCAGGTGGCAGTATATCACCAACGTTGGCTTGACAGGAAACAGGAAACACACTCTGTTATGGCACTACGTTCCCATTCCGTTTGTTTATCGACTGTCAATAAACTCATAGAAGTAGAAGAAAAAACCTACTTCGTAAAAATGTCGATATCCCTCAATGGTGCTGCCCATGTTGTCACAGAAGCTAATATGGAACAGATGCAAAGATGAGCCCTCTATACAACTCTATGTGTTGACTAAACCGCTTGTGGAAGCCCTCTATACAACTCTATGTGTTGACTAAACCGCTTGCTGGAAGCCCTCTATACAACTCTATGTGTTGACTAAACCGCTTGTTGGAAGCCCTCTATACAACTCTATGTGTTGACTAAACCGCTTGTTGGAAGCCCTCTATACAACTCTATGTGTTGACTAAACCGCTTGCTGGAAGCCCTCTATACAACTCTATGTGTTGACTAAACCGCTTGTTGGAAGCCCTCTATACAACTCTATGTGTTGGCTAAACCGCTTGCTGGAAGCCCTCTATACAACTCTATGTGTTGACTAAACCGCTTGCTGGAAGCCCTCTATACAACTCTATGTGTTGACTAAACCGCTTGCTGGAAGCCCTCTATACAACTCTATGTGTTGACTAAACCGCTTGTTGGAAGCCCTCTATACAACTCTATGTGTTGACTAAACCACTTGCTGGAAGCCCTCTATACAACTCTATGTGTTGACTAAACCACTTGTTGGAAGCCCTCTATACAACTCTATGTGTTGACTAAACCGCTTGTTGGAAGCCCTCTATACAACTCTATGTGTTGACTAAACCGCTTGCTGGAAGCCCTCTATACAACTCTATGTGTTGACTAAACCGCTTGCTGGAAGCCCTCTATACAACTCTATGTGTTGACTAAACCGCTTGTTGGAAGCCCTCTATACAACTCTATGTGTTGACTAAACCGCTTGTTGGAAGCCCTCTATACAACTCTATGTGTTGACTAAACCGCTTGTTGGAAGCCCTCTATACAACTCTATGTGTTGACTAAACCGCTTGTTGGAAGCCCTCTATACAACTCTATGTGTTGACTAAACCGCTTGTTGGAAGCCCTCTATACAACTCTATGTGTTGACTAAACCGCTTGTTGGAAGCCCTCTATACAACTCTATGTGTTGGCTAAACCACTTGCTAAACCACTTGTTGGAAGCCCTCTATACAACTCTATGTGTTGACTAAACCGCTTGCTGGAAGCCCTCTATACAACTCTATGTGTTGACTAAACCGCTTGTTGGAAGCCCTCTATACAACTCTATGTGTTGGCTAAACCACTTGCTGGAAGCCCTCTATACAACTCTATGTGTTGGCTAAACCGCTTGTTGGAAGCCCTCTATACAACTCTATGTGTTGACTAAACCGCTTGTTGGAAGCCCTCTATACAACTCTATGTGTTGGCTAAACCACTTGCTGGAAGCCCTCTATACAACTCTATGTGTTGACTAAACCGCTTGTTGGAAGCCCTCTATACAACTCTATGTGTTGACTAAACCGCTTGCTGGAAGCCCTCTATACAACTC
>NC_060184.1:3016867-3039367 GCF_021184085.1 Oncorhynchus gorbuscha
CGACTCCCTCTGCAAATTTGCCTGAATTATCTCTATTCCCTTAGCTACCATACTCACATGGCATTCCACTGATTTCAAAACTCGGTCCTCCAGAAAGTGGAGAGCAACAACTTTGCAGTTCTACTTTGTGATGTCTCTCAAAACAGCTGCGTTAGAAAGGATTACCTACACATACTGAGCAGCTCATATTACAGACAGAATCGTTATAAATGGCAGACCAATCCGAAATCATCCCTGGGCATGTCCAGCCCACTCATCATCTCAGCCAATCATGGCTAGCGAGAAGGTTTCCTGTCTTCTTCTGTGGCTAAACAAACTATGCTCATAATTTAACCATTATATTCATATTTACAGATGGAATACAAGTTTGTAATTAAAGCACATGAAAGTTCACATGTTCCAGAAGGCATTTCCGCCAAAAATAACACATTTTGATTATAAAAAATGTTTACATTCAAATGCCTGTCCTGTGAAGTAGTGATGGGCAACATACACCTAGTTTCCTGAAACGAGTCACATATAGTATGCTATGCTAGCCCCTCTGCTAGCCCCTGTACATAGTGTGACCATTGTGTGCCATTTTCTGCCTATTAGCCCAGTGCTATTAGCTGCTATATGCTACTGCTTAGCCATCACTGCTGTTATTGCTGTGCTGTTTATATAGCATTTGTAATATGGCTAGCCTATAGCCCTGCTATTTTGCTACTGTACTACTGCTAGCCTGTGTTGCTATACTCAAATGAAATTGTGTTTGTCACATGCGCCGAATTCAACAGTGAAATGCTTAATTACAAGGCCAACCTCTTTGGGATAGGTGTGACCCACCTCAACAACATCTGGTAAAATTGCAGAACGCGAAATTAAAAATACAAAAATCGTAATATTCATGAAAATACAAGTGGCATCATTTAAAAGCTTCTTGTTAATCCACGTGTTCCCCTCGTTCCAAAATGCATAAAAAAGGAATCCCAAAAGTTACCAATAAACTTTGTCCAAACAAGTCAAACAACGTTTGAAACATCAGGTCCAGGAAGGAGGAAGACAGAGTGAAGGCACACAGCAAACATTTTTATTTCATTTTGTTTTCACCTACACACACACTTTTCAGGACTGACTTTGAGAAACTAGGTCTAGGCTTATATTTTTTTAAGTAAAATAAGTTAAACCTTTTATTTATTTTTTAATTTAATCTTATCGAAAGCTTATTTCAGTTTTACTACAAGGTATGAATTATGAAGTTTGTTCAAAGAAAACAAAGGAGGTGATGGTGGACTTCAGGATACATCAGAGGGAACACCCCCCTATCCACATCGAAGGGACAGCAGTGGAGAAGGTGGAAAGTTTTAACTTCCTCAGCATACACATCACAGACAAACTGAAATGGTCCACCCACACAGACAGTGTGGTGAAGAAGGCGCAACAGCGCCTCTTCAACCTCAGGAGGCTGAAGAAATGTGGCTTGTCAACCAAAACCCTGCCAAACTTTTACAGTTGCACAATTGAGAGCATCCTGTCGGGCTGTATCACTGCACCCTCCTCAACTACAAGGAACTCCAAAAGGTGGTGCAGTCTGCACAACGCATCACCGGGGGCAAACTACCTGCCCTCCATGACACCTAGAGCACCCGATATCACACACACAAAAAGATCATCAAGGACAACAACCACCCGAGCCACTGCCTGTTCACCCCGCTATCATCCAGAAGGCGAGGTCAGTACAGGTGCATCAAAGCTGGGACCGAGAGACTGAAAAACAGCTTCTATGTCAAGGCCATCAGACTGTTAAACAGCTTCTATCTCAAGGCCTTCAGACTGTTAAACAGCTTCTATCTCAAGGCCTTCAGACTGTTAAACAGCTTCTACCTCAAGGCCATCAGACTGTTAAACAGCTTCTATCTCAAGGCCATCAGACTGTTAAACAGCTTCTATCTCAAGGCCTTCAGACTGTTAAACAGCTTCTATCTTAAGGCCATCAGACTGTTAAACAGCTTCTATCTCAAGGCCTTCAGACTGTTAAACAGCTTCTATCTCCATCAGACTGTTAAACAGCTTCTATCTCAAGGCCTTCAGACTGCTAAACAGCTTCTATCTCAAGGCCTTCAGACTGTTAAACAGCTTCTATCTCAAGGCCTTCAGACTGTTAAACAGCTTCTATCTCAAGGCCTTCAGACTGCTAAACAGCTTCTATCTCAAGGCCTTCAGACTGCTAAACAGCTTCTATCTCAAGGCCTTCAGACTGCTAAACAGCTTCTATCTCAAGGCCTTCAGACTGCTAAACAGCCACCACTAACTCAGAGAGGCTAATAATGTCTTACTTTACATATCTTACATTACTCATATCACTGCATTTCATCTACTGCACCTTTCCTCCGCCGCTCAGCGATCGCTCATCCATATACTTATAAACTCAGCAAAAAAAAGAAACGTCCTCTCACTGTCAACTGCGTTTATTTTCAGCAAACTTAACATGTGTAAATATTTGTATGACCATAACAACATTCAACAACTGAGACATAAACTGAACAAGATCCACAGACATGTGACTAACAGAAATTGGGGAATGGCCCTAACCCTCGCCCTGTGATCCAACAGGTCCCAGACGTGCTCAATGGGATTGAGATCCGGGCTCTTCACTGGCCATGGCAGAACACTGACATTCCTGTCTTGCAGGAAATCATGTACAGAACGAGCAGTATGGCTGTTGGCATTGTCATGCTGACGGGTTATGTCAGGATGAGCCTGCAGGAAGGGTACCACATGAGGGAGGAGGATGTTTTCCCAACGCACAGTGCACAGTGCACAGTGTTGAGAATGCCTGCAATGACAACAAGCTCAGTCCGATGATGCTGTGACAAACCTCCCCAGTCCATGACGGACCCTCCACCTCCAAATCGATCCCGCTCCAGAATACAGGCCTCGGTGTAACGCTCATTCCTTCGACGATAAAACGCGATCCGACCATCACCCCTGGTGAGACAAGACCACAACTTGTCAGTGAAGAGCACTTTTTGCCAGTCCTGTGCTGTGTTCTTGTTCCGTCCTGTCGTGTTTTTGCCTTCATCAGATGCTGCGTGTGAGCAGGTGTCTCTTTCAGCTACGGCCTGCGCCTACCCGAAGCGACCTGCTGTCTGTGGCCGCTTCTCCTGTCCTTCCCCTCTACAGACTAGAGGATTTCTGTTATGGATTCGGGATTTGTCGTTTTCAGTTGTGGACTTGAATAAACTCTGTTTCTGTTAAGTCGCTTTTGGGTCCTCACTTCACCTGCATAACAATTACAGAGAGCCACATCATTTCACAGAAATACTCATTATAAATGTCGATGAAAATACAATTGTTAGACATGGAAATATAGATACACTTCTCGTCAATGCCATCGCTGTGTCAGATTTCAAAAAAACTTTACAGAAAAAGCAAACCATGGAATAATCTGAGTACAGCTTTCAGACAACAAAGCAGCCAAAAAGATATCAGCTATATTGGGTAGTCAACAGAAGTCAGAAATAGCATTATAAATATTAACTGATTTAGAACCTGGTACTCAGTTATATTGGTGCTGTGATCTCTGAGTATGAGGTCAAAGGTGAAATGTAACCGAGGTTGTTTGTTGAACCGTGCTCTTTTCATGAGTAACATTGCAGGAGACTTGTGTTAACTTCCTGAACTCATCCCTATGGGCTTTAACTAAGTGGGCTAACACAGTCTTTTTCTAACCCTCACTCCAATCGGGAAAGCCCTCTAGGTGGTTGATGACATGGCAGGTGGTAGAGTGGTATGAATCATCAAATTGAGGATTAGCTGAAAACTGTGAAACAAACATTCTGGATAAAATAAAGAACCTTGAACTATATATTGATCAGCATTTTGATTTGCTCGAAAAAGAATCAGATACATTGAAGAAAAGAAGAGAAGACCTTTCCTCGAGCTCTGAGAGCCAAACTGAAGGGAAGCCTCTGTCGAAAATGTAACATCGGGAGGTTTTATAACTCCAGAAGATACAGCATTGCTTAAAAGCATGAGCGAGCAGTTCAAAAGCTGGATATATTGCCTGGGCTGCTGGGGGAGGTTGAGGCCTTAAAAAATGGGAATAGATTACAGTAATAAAATGATGGAAGAAATACGAGCGGAAAATAAGATATTGAAGACTGCCGTGGAAGAGACACCACAGAGTGGCCACGGTATGATATTAAAACAATGAAACTGCCGTGGACCCCCTAAAAGACACTACAGAGAGGCCACGGTATGATATTAAAACAATGAAAGCAGAATTACTTGATATAAAGTGCAGAAGGATGAAGGATAATATTGTTAGACAGTGAATAAAGGAGGATGAAAATGAAAACTATCAGACAACGGATGGAAAAAATCTTGGTGTTCATGAAACGTGATGAACAGGTGGATACGATTAACTTTCAAAGGGCTCAGCATTTCGGTGGCAGAAGGGAGGGAAGGCCCTGTCCAATCGTAGCTATGCTAACACACTACCAAATGAAGATTGCCTTGTTACAACAGGGTAGAGAGCTAAAGAACACTCCCTACTCTATTAATGAACAATTTCCTCATGAAACAGTGGAGAGACGACGTGCCCTGTACGCCACTTTCAAAAGGCTCCGAGCAGAGAAGCAGAATTTTCGGCTAGTGGTTGATACATTGTAAACAACCAAATGTTCAAGGACTCGAAGAACCAGGCTGTGAGTGATAGTTACCTCCTGCCGATACACACTAGCTCCTCTACATTACTCCCTTTCTATCTTCCTTCCCTCCTTTCCTTTCTCTTTCCTCCTTTTCTATTCTAGCTCCTCTACAGTGGCTTGTGAAATTATTCACCCCCTTAGCATTTCTTGTATTTTGTTGATTTATAACCTATAATTTTTTTTGGGGGGGGGTTGTATCATTTGATTTGCCTACCACTTGAAGATGTGAATTGTGAAACAAACAAGTGAAGTTTAATTGTGAAACAAACAAGAAATAAGACAACAACAAAAACAATCTAGCATAACAATTCATTCAATACTTTGTAGAGCCACCTTTTGCAGCAAATACAGCTGCAAGTGTCTTGGGGTATTTCTCTATAAGCTTGGCACATCTAACCTCTGGGATGTTTGCCCATTCTTCAAGGCAAAACTGCTCCAGCTCTTTCAAGTTGGATGGGTTCTGCTGGTGTACAGCAATCTTTAAGTCATACCACATATTCTCAATTGGATTGAGGTCTGGGCGTTGACTAGGTCATTGCAAGACATTTAAATGTTTCCCCTTAATCCACTCAAGTGTTGCTTTAGCAGTATGCTTAGGGTCATTGTCCTGCTGAAAGGTGAACCTCCGTCCCAGTCTCAAATCTCTGGAAGACTGAAACAGGTTTCCCTGTATTTAGCTACATCCATCATTCCTTCAATTTTGACCAGTGTCCCAGTCCCTACCGATGCAAAACCTACCCATCACATGCTGCTACCACCATGCTTCCCTGTGGGGATGGTGTTCTCAGGGTGATGGGAGGTGTTGGGTTTGCGCCAGACCAGGCGTTTTCCTTGATGGCCAAAAAGCAAAACGTTTGTCTCATCTGACCAGAGTACCTTCTTCCATATGTTTGGGGAGTCTCCCACATGCCTTTTGGCGAAACACCAAACATGTTTGCTTATTTTTCTGAAAGCAATGGCTTTTTTCTGGCCAGAACAGGTTTATATATACTAAGATCATGTGACAGATCATGTGACACTAAGATGTAACTAATTATGTGACTTCTGAAGGTAATTGGTTGCACCAGATCTTATTTAGAGGCTTCATTGTAAAGGGGGTGAATACATATTTGCACAAACCCCCTTTCTTTCTTTTTAAAACAAGTCTTTTTTATATTTCACTTCACCAATTTGGACTATTTTGTGTTTGTTTATTACATACAATCCAAACAAAAATCCAACCATTGTTATGCTACTTTAACCTGCTAGTATTTGTCATGGTTTTCACAGTCCAACCACAGTCCAACCATTGTTATGCTACTTTAACCTGCTAGTATTTGTCATGGTTTTCAAAGTCCAACCATTGTTATGCTACTTTAACCTGCTAGTATTTGTCATGGTTTTCACAGTCCAACCATTGTTATGCTACTTTAACATGCTAGTATTTGTCATGGTTTTCACAGTCCAACCATTGTTATGCTACTTTAACCTGCTAGTATTTGTCATGGTTTTCACAGTCCAACCATTGTTATGCTACTTTAACCTGCTAGTATTTGTCATGGTTTTCACAGTCCAACCATTGTTATGCTACTTTAACATGCTAGTATTTGTCATGGTTTTCACAGTCCAACCATTGTTTTTCTACTTTGTTGATAAGGCAACACAGTATTTAAATACTTGGACAGCTCACAAGTATTTAGCTTTAAACCACCTGAGGAACATTGCCAAGGTGCAGCTGACTCATCCATGCTTTTATTACATACAGGCTTGACTACTGTAATGCTCTCCTGTCTGGTCTACCCAAGAAAGCCATTGGTCAACTGCAAAACATTCAGAATGCTGCAGCAAGGGTACTGACTAAGACCAGATGACTGCCTGTGAGTTTTAGAATTGATTGTACCCCAATCCACGATTGTGCCCCCCAATACATGTCAGACATGCTTTTACGTTATGTACCCAGTAGGTCCCTCAGGTCCTCTGGGCGTTTAACTATCTCAAAGCCTAGGACCAAGAGGCATGGAGAGACAGCCTTTTAACTATCCCAAAGCCCAGGACCAAGAGGCATGGAGAGGCAGCCTTTTAACTATCTCAAAGCCTGGGACCAAGAGGCATGGATAGACAGACTTTTAACTATCTCAAAGCCTAGGACAAAGAGGCATGGAGAGACAGCCTTTTAACTATCTCAAAGCCTAGGACAAAGAGGCATGGAGAGGCAGCCTTTTAACTATCTCAAAGCCTAGGACCAAGAGGCATGGAGAGACAGCCTTTTAACTATCCCAAAGCCTGGGACCAAGAGGCATGGTAGACAGCCTTTTAACTATCTCAAAGCCTGGGACCAAGAGGCATGGTAGACAGCCTTTTAACTATCCCAAAGCCAAGGACCAAGAGGCATGTTAGACAGCCTTTTAACTATCTCAAAGCCTGGGACCAAGAGGCATGGAGAGACAGCCTAGGACCAAGAGGCATGGAGAGACAGCCTTTTAACTATCTCAAAGCCTGGGACCAAGAGGCATGGAGAGACAGCCTAGGACCAAGAGGCATGGAGAGACAGCCTAGGACCAAGAGGCATGGAGAGACAGCCTGGGACCAAGAGGCATGGAGAGACAGCCTAGGACCAAGAGGCATGGTAGACAGCCTTTTAACTATCCCAAAACCCAGGACCAAGAGGCATGGAGAGACAGCCTTCTAACTATCCCAAAGCCTGGGACCAAGAGGCATGGAGAGACAGCCTTTTAACTATCCCAAAGCCTAGGACCAAGAGGCATGGTAGACATCATTTTAACTATCTCAAAGCCTAGGACCAAGAGGCATGGAGAGACAGCATTTTAACTACCCCAAGGCCTAGGACCAAGAGGCATGGAGAGACAGCCTTTTAACTATCCCAAAGCCTAGGACCAAGAGGCATGGAGAGACAGCCTTTTAACTATCCCAAAGCCTCGGACCAAGAGGCATGGAGAGACAGCCTTTTAACTATCCCAAAGCCTCGGACCAAGAGGCATGGAGAGACAGCCTTTTAACTATCCCAAAGCCTAGGGCCAAGAGGCATGGAGAGACAGCCTTTTAACTATCCCAAAGCCTAGGACAAAGAGGCATGGAGAGAGACAGCCTTTTAACTATCCCAAAGCCTAGGACAAAGAGGCATGGAGAGACAGCATTTTAACTATCCTGAAGCCTAGGACCAAGAGGCATGGAGAGACAGCCTTTTAACTATCACAAAGCCTAGGACCAAGAGGCATGGAGAGACAGCCTTTTAACTATCACAAAGCCTAGGACCAAGAGGCATGGAGAGACAGCCTAGGACCAAGAGGCATGGAGACACAGCCTTTTAACTATCCCAAAGCCTAGGACCAAGAGGCATGGAGAGGCAGCCTTTAGTTACTATGCCCCCAGCCTGTAGTTACTATGCCCCCAGCCTTTAGTTACTATGCCCCCAGTCTCTAGTTACTATGCCCCCAGCCTCTAGTTACTTTGCCCCCAGCCTTTAGTTACTATGCCCCCAGTCTCTAGTTACTATGCCTTTAGTTACTATGTCCCCAGCCTCTAGTTACTATGCCTTTAGTTACTATGCCCCCAGCCTTTAGTTACTATGCCCCCAGCCTGTAGTTACTATGCCCCCAGCCTGTAGTTACTATGCCCCCAGCCTTTAGTTACTATGCCCCCAGCCTTTAGTTACTATGCCCCCAGCCTGTAGTTACTATGCCCCCAGCCTTTAGTTACTATGCCCCCAGCCTGTAGTTACTATGCCCCCAGCCTGTAGTTACTATGCCCCCAGCCTTTAGTTACTATGCCCCCAGCCTTTAGTTACTATGTCCCCAATCTTAAAATACATATTTGTAGCTTTGCTTTCTATCAGAGTGCTTTATTAGTCTTTCAGTTTTAAATTGTTATTCTTTTTGTTTCGTCTTGTGTTTCTTGTGTAGTAAATATTTCAGTTTTTATTTTCATAGTTTTTTCCCTGTGAAGCACATTGTGTTGTTGCATTCATGTCTGAAAATATGCTGTTTAATTAAAACTGGACTTGATTTGATGTATTACTCTGTTCCAGAATAAATGGGCTGTGGAATAACCCAGGTCCTTCCTCCACTATGCCCCCATGTGGAATAACCCAGGTCCTTCCTCCACTATGCCCCCATGTGGAATAACCCAGGTCCTTCCTCCACTATGCCCCCATGTGGAATAACCCAGGTCCTTCCTCCACTATGACCCCATGTGGAATAACCCAGGTCCTTCCTCCACTATGACCCCATGTGGAATAACCCAGGTCCTTCCTCCACTATTCCCCCATGTGGAATAACCCAGGTCCTTCCTCCACTATTCCCCCATGTGGAATAACCCAGGTCCTTCCTCCACTATTCAAATAATCCTTCCTCCAATATAATAATAATTCCTCCACTATGCCATGTGGAATAACCCAGGTCCTTCCTCCACTATGCCCCCATGTGGAATAACCCAGTTCCTCCACTATGCCCCCATGTGGAATAACATCCTTCCTCCACTATGCCCCCATGTGGAATAACCCAGGTCCTTCCTCCACTATGCCCCCATGTGGAATAACCCAGGTCCTTCCTCCACTGAGCTACAATAACCCAGGTCCTTCCTCCACTATTCCCCCATGTGGAATAACCCAGGTCCTTCCTCCACTATTCCCCCATGTGGAATAACCCAGGTCCTTCCTCCACTATGCCCCCATGTGGAATAACCCAGGTCCTTCCTCCACTATGCCCCCATGTGGAATAACCCAGGTCCTTCCTCCACTATGCCCCCATGTGGAATAACCCAGGTCCTTCCTCCACTATGCCCCCATGTGGAATAACCCAGGTCCTTCCTCCACTATGCCCCCATGTGGAATAACCCAGGTCCTTCCTCCACTATGCCCCCATGTGGAATAACCCAGGTCCTTCCTCCACTGCAGCCTCCTCAACAGTGTAATTCATTTGCAAAAACAATATTTGTGTCTTGGAAAGGGTAGCGATTATTCATATATTCATCAAATAATCAAAAAGACTGGGGTTTTGGAAAAGCAGGAAGTTTAGTGAAAACATCGCCATCTAGTGGAAATATAGTGTCATTACAAAAAAAATAGGAAATCACCATTCAAAACAAAGGCTGGGGGAGCATATTGTTTCAATAAAATAATTAATAAACGAAGGGTTGTTTTCACATGGACAAAAAGTATTACTTCAGAGGAAAACTTGTTGGTGCTACTAGTCAGTGTAGTGCTACTAGTCAGTGCTACTAGTCAGTGTAGTGCTACTAGTCAGTGCTACTAGTCAGTGTAGTGCTACTAGTCAGTGCTACTAGTCAGTGTAGTTCTACTAGTCAGTGCTACTAGTCAGTGCTAGTAGTCAGTGTAGTTCTACTAGTCAGTGTAGTTCTACTAGTCAGTGTAGTTCTACTAGTCAGTGCTAGTAGTCAGTGCTAGTAGTCAGTGTAGTTCTACTAGTCAGTGTAGTTCTACTAGTCAGTGTAGTTCTACTAGTCAGTGTAGTGCTACTAGTCAGTGCTACTAGTCAGTGTAGTGCTACTAGTCAGTGTAGTGCTACTAGTCAGTGTAGTGCTACTAGTCAGTGCTACTAGTCAGTGTAGTTCTACTAGTCAGTGTAGTTCTACTAGTCAGTGTAGTTCTACTAGTCTGTGTAGTGCTACTAGTCAGTGTAGTTCTACTAGTCAGTGTAGTTCTACTAGTCAGTGTAGTGCTACTAGTCAGTGTAGTTCTACTAGTCAGTGTAGTTCTACTAGTCAGTGTAGTACTACTAGTCAGTGTAGTGCTACTAGTCAGTGCTACTAGTCAGTGCTAGTAGTCAGTGTAGTTCTACTAGTCAGTGTAGTGCTACTAGTCAGTGTAGTTCTACTAGTCAGTGTAGTGCTACTAGTCAGTGCTACTAGTCAGTGTAGTTCTACTAGTCAGTGTAGTTCTACTAGTCAGTGTAGTGCTACTAGTCAGTGTAGTTCTACTAGTCAGTGTAGTTCTACTAGTCAGTGTAGTGCTACTAGTCAGTGCTACTAGTCAGTGCTAGTAGTCAGTGTAGTGCTACTAGTCAGTGTAGTTCTACTAGTCAGTGTAGTTCTACTAGTCAGTGTAGTGCTACTAGTCAGTGTAGTTCTACTAGTCAGTGCTACTAGTCAGTGTAGTGCTACTAGTCAGTGTAGTGCTACTAGTCAGTGTAATGCTACTAGTCAGTGCTACTAGTCAGTGCTAGTAGTCAGTGTAGTTCTACTAGTCAGTGTAGTTCTACTAGTCAGTGTAGTGCTACTAGTCAGTGTAGTTCTACTAGTCAGTGTAGTTCTACTAGTCAGTGTAGTGCTACTAGTCAGTGTAGTTCTACTAGTCAGTGTAGTTCTACTAGTCAGTGTAGTGCTACTAGTCAGTGCTACTAGTCAGTGCTAGTAGTCAGTGTAGTTCTACTAGTCAGTGTAGTGCTACTAGTCAGTGTAGTTCTACTAGTCAGTGTAGTTCTACTAGTCAGTGTAGTGCTACTAGTCAGTGTAGTGCTACTAGTCAGTGCTACTAGTCAGTGTAGTTCTACTAGTCAGTGTAGTTCTACTAGTCAGTGTAGTGCTACTAGTCAGTGTAGTGCTACTAGTCAGTGTAGTTCTACTAGTCAGTGTAGTGCTACTAGTCAGTGTAGTTCTACTAGTCAGTGTAGTGCTACTAGTCAGTGCTAGTGTGTAGTTCTATTAGTCAGTGTAGTTCTACTAGTCAGTGTAGTGCTACTAGTCAGTGTAGTTCTACTAGTCAGTGTAGTGCTACTAGTCAGTGTAGTTCTACTAGTCAGTGTAGTTCTACTAGTCAGTGTAGTGCTACTAGTCAGTGCTACTAGTCAGTGTAGTGCTACTAGTCAGTGTAGTTCTACTAGTCAGTGTAGTTCTACTAGTCAGTGTAGTGCTACTAGTCAGTGTAGTTCTACTAGTCAGTGTAGTGCTACTAGTCAGTGTAGTGCTACTAGTCAGTTCTACTAGTCAGTGCTACTAGTCAGTGTAGTTCTACTAGTCAGTGTAGTGCTACTAGTCAGTGTAGTTCTACTAGTCAGTGTAGTGCTACTAGTCAGTGTAGTGCTACTAGTCAGTGCTACTAGTCAGTGTAGTGCTACTAGTCAGTGCTACTCGTCAGTGTAGTTCTACTAGTCAGTGTAGTGCTACTAGTCAGTGCTACTAGTCAGTGTAGTTCTACTAGTCAGTGTAGTGCTACTAGTCAGTGTAGTGCTACTAGTCCGTGCTACTAGTCAGTGTAGTGCTACTAGTCAGTGTAGTTCTACTAGTCAGTGTAGTGCTACTAGTCAGTGTAGTGCTACTAGTCAGTGCTACTAGTCAGTGTAGTTCTACTAGTCAGTGTAGTTCTACTAGTCAGTGCTACTAGTCAGTGTAGTTCTACTAGTCAGTGTAGTGCTACTAGTCAGTGTAGTGCTACTAGTCAGTGTAGTTCTACTTGTCAGTGCAGTGCTACTAGTCAGTGTAGTTCTACTAGTCAGTGCTACTAGTCAGTGTAGTGCTACTAGTCAGTGTAGTTCTACTAGTCAGTGTAGTGCTACTAGTTAGTGTAGTGCTACTAGTCAGTGTAGGGCTACTAGTCAGTGTAGTTCTACTAGTCAGTGTAGTGCTACTAGTCAGTGCTACTAGTCAGTGCTAGTAGTCAGTGTAGTGCTACTAGTCAGTGTAGTTCTACTAGTCAGTGTAGTTCTACTAGTCAGTGTAGTTCTACTAGTCAGTGTAGTGCTACTAGTCAGTGTAGTTCTACTAGTCAGTGCTACTAGTCAGTGTAGTGCTACTAGTCAGTGTAGTGCTACTAGTCAGTGTAATGCTACTAGTCAGTGCTACTAGTCAGTGCTAGTAGTCAGTGTAGTTCTACTAGTCAGTCTAGTGTCAGTTCTACTAGTCAGTGTAGTGCTACTAGTCAGTGTAGTTCTACTAGTCAGTGTAGTTCTACTAGTCAGTGTAGTGCTACTAGTCAGTGTAGTTCTACTAGTCAGTGTAGTTCTACTAGCCAGTGTAGTGCTACTAGTCAGTGCTACTAGTCAGTGCTAGTAGTCAGTGTAGTTCTACTAGTCAGTGTAGTGCTACTAGTCAGTGTAGTTCTACTAGTCAGTGTAGTTCTACTAGTCAGTGTAGTGCTACTAGTCAGTGTAGTGCTACTAGTCAGTGCTACTAGTCAGTGTAGTTCTACTAGTCAGTGTAGTTCTACTAGTCAGTGTAGTGCTACTAGTCAGTGTAGTGTCAGTGTAGTGCTACTAGTCAGTGTAGTTCTACTAGTCAGTGTAGTGCTACTAGTCAGTGTAGTTCTACTAGTCAGTGTAGTTCTACTAGTCAGTGTAGTGCTACTAGTCAGTGCTACTAGTCAGTGTAGTGCTACTAGTCAGTGTAGTTCTACTAGTCAGTGTAGTTCTACTAGTCAGTGTAGTGCTACTAGTCAGTGTAGTTCTACTAGTCAGTGTAGTGCTACTAGTCAGTGTAGTTCTACTAGTCAGTGTAGTGCTACTAGTCAGTGTAGTTCTACTAGTCAGTGTAGTGCTACTAGTCAGTGTAGTTCTACTAGTCAGTGTAGTTCTACTAGTGCTACTAGTCAGTGCTACTAGTCAGCTACTAGTCAGTGTAGTACTAGTCAGTGTAGTGCTACTAGTCAGTCAGTGCTACTCGTCAGTGTAGTTCTACTAGTCAGTGTAGTGCTACTAGTCAGTGCTACTAGTCAGTGTAGTTCTACTAGTCAGTGTAGTGCTACTAGTCAGTGTAGTGCTACTAGTCCGTGCTACTAGTCAGTGTAGTGCTACTAGTCAGTGTAGTTCTACTAGTCAGTGTAGTGCTACTAGTCAGTGTAGTGCTACTAGTCAGTGCTACTAGTCAGTGTAGTTCTACTAGTCAGTGTAGTTCTACTAGTCAGTGCTACTAGTCAGTGTAGTTCTACTAGTCAGTGTAGTGCTACTAGTCAGTGTAGTGCTACTAGTCAGTGTAGTTCTACTTGTCAGTGCAGTGCTACTAGTCAGTGTAGTTCTACTAGTCAGTGCTACTAGTCAGTGTACTGCTACTAGTCAGTGTAGTTCTACTAGTCAGTGTAGTGCTACTAGTTAGTGTAGTGCTACTAGTCAGTGTAGGGCTACTAGTCAGTGTAGTTCTACTAGTCAGTGTAGTGCTACTAGTCAGTGCTACTAGTCAGTGCTAGTAGTCAGTGTAGTGCTACTAGTCAGTGTAGTTCTACTAGTCAGTGTAGTTCTACTAGTCAGTGTAGTGCTACTAGTCAGTGTAGTTCTACTAGTCAGTGCTACTAGTCAGTGTAGTGCTACTAGTCAGTGCTACTAGTCAGTGTAGTGCTACTAGTCAGTGTAGTGCTACTAGTCAGTGTAATGCTACTAGTCAGTGCTACTAGTCAGTGCTAGTAGTCAGTGTAGTTCTACTAGTCAGTGTAGTTCTACTAGTCAGTGTAGTGCTACTAGTCAGTGTAGTTCTACTAGTCAGTGTAGTTCTACTAGTCAGTGTAGTGCTACTAGTCAGTGTAGTTCTACTAGTCAGTGTAGTTCTACTAGCCAGTGTAGTGCTACTAGTCAGTGCTACTAGTCAGTGCTAGTAGTCAGTGTAGTTCTACTAGTCAGTGTAGTGCTACTAGTCAGTGTAGTTCTACTAGTCAGTGTAGTTCTACTAGTCAGTGTAGTGCTACTAGTCAGTGTAGTGCTACTAGTCAGTGCTACTAGTCAGTGTAGTTCTACTAGTCAGTGTAGTTCTACTAGTCAGTGTAGTGCTACTAGTCAGTGTAGTGCTACTAGTCAGTGTAGTTCTACTAGTCAGTGTAGTGCTACTAGTCAGTGTAGTGCTACTAGTCAGTGTAGTTCTACTAGTCAGTGTAGTGCTACTAGTCAGTGTAGTCAGTGTAGTGCTACTAGTCAGTGTAGTTCTACTAGTCAGTGTAGTTCTACTAGTCAGTGTAGTGCTACTAGTCAGTGTAGTTCTACTAGTCAGTGTAGTGCTACTAGTCAGTGTAGTGCTCTAGTGTCACTAGTCAGTGCTACTAGTCAGTGTAGTCTACTAGTCAGTGTAGTGCTACTAGTCAGTGTAGTTCTACTAGTCAGTGTAGTGCTACTAGTCAGTGTAGTGCTACTAGTCAGTGCTACTAGTCAGTGTACTAGTCAGCTACTAGTCAGTGTGCTACTAGTCAGTGTAGTTCTACTAGTCAGTGTAGTGCTACTAGTCAGTGTAGTGCTACTAGTCAGTGTAGTTCTACTAGTCAGTGTAGTGTCAGTAGTGCTACTAGTCAGTGTAGTGCGTGTGTAGTTCTACTAGTCAGTGTAGTGCTACTAGTCAGTGTAGTTCTACTAGTCAGTGTAGTGCTACTAGTCAGTGTAGTGCTACTAGTCAGTGCTACTAGTCAGTGTAGTTCTAGTCAGTGTAGTTCTACTAGTCAGTGTAGTTCTACTAGTCAGTGCTACTAGTCAGTGTAGTTCTACTAGTCAGTGTAGTGCTACTAGTCAGTGTAGTGCTACTAGTCAGTGTAGTTCTACTAGTCAGTGTAGTGCTACTAGTCAGTGTAGTGCTACTAGTCAGTGTAGTTCTACTAGTCAGTGCTACTAGTCAGTGTAGTGCTACTAGTCAGTGTAGTTCTACTAGTCAGTGTAGTGTCAGTGTAGTGCTACTAGTTAGTGTAGTGCTACTAGTCAGTGTAGGGCTACTAGTCAGTGCTACTAGTCAGTGTAGTGCTACTAGTCAGTGTAGTGCTACTAGTCAGTGTAGGGCTACTAGTCAGTGCTACTAGTCAGTGTAGTTCTACTAGTCAGTGCAGTGCTACAAGTCAGTCATTCCGTTTGACCCTCAGCTACAATCTGTAGGACACTTCTGATATCAATGACAGCAGAATTTATTTTTACATTTTACAAAAACGAAATACATTCTGAATTAACATAATACATATTGTGCATAATAATAATAATAATAATAATAATAATAATAATAATAATAATAATAACACACTAAGAGACAAATGATGGATAACACAGTGATTGGAGACACTAAGCATCCCAAATTAGTCCATGGGCTGGAGGGACACATTTCACACACAGTTTTCCAACTTTGGCAAAGTATCAGAATGATTTTGCTTGATAATGATTGATAATGCTTCGTTTATCTCATGATTCCCTCGATGATAACTACACTGCATATGAATGAACGCAACACAATAGAGTCGTCATTGATTTATGATTTTCAACGTGGAGAACTGAATTCATTATTCAATGCCTTATAGATATTGGTGTAAGACCAAATGAACATAATACGACCAACTGAACATGTTTGTTACTGTGAGGAAAATGCCAAAAGATTGCTCAGAGATTTAACTAAATATTACCAGAATAATGGTAGAAATATATATTTCCATCATTTTAACTCCACTCTAACAACTAGGCTACCTGCCGTCCCTCCACTCTAACCACTAGGCTACCTGCCGTCCCTCCACTCTAACCACTAGGCTACCTGCCGTCCCTCCACTCTAACCACTAGGCTACCTGCCGTCCCTCCACTCTAACCACTAGTCTACCTGCCGTCCCTCCACTCTAACCACTAGGCTACCTGCCGTCCCTCCACTCTAACCACTAGGCTACCTGCCGCCCCTCCACTCTAACCACTAGGCTACCTGCCGTCCCTCCACTCTAACCACTAGGCTACCTGCCGTCCCTCCACTCTAACCACTAGGCTACCTGCCGTCCCTCCACTCTAACCACTAGGCTACCTGCCGTCCCTCCACTCTAACCACTAGTCTACCTGCCGTCCCTCCACTCTAACCACTAGGCTACCTGCCGTCCCTCCACTCTAACCACTAGGCTACCTGCCGCCCCTCCACTCTAACCACTAGGCTACCTGCCGTCCCTCCACTCTAACCACTAGGCTACCTGCCGTCCCTCCACTCTAACCACTAGGCTACCTGCCGCCCCTCCACTCTAACCACTAGGCTACCTGCCGTCCCTCCACTCTAACAACTAGGCTACCTGCCGTCCCTCCACTCTAACCACTAGGCTACCTGCCGTCCCTCCACTCTAACCACTAGGCTACCTGCCGTCCCTCCACTCTAACCACTAGTCTACCTGCCGTCCCTCCACTCTAACCACTAGGCTACCTGCCGTCCCTCCACTCTAACCACTAGGCTACCTGCCGCCCCTCCTCTCTAACCACTAGGCTACCTGCCGTCCCTCCACTCTAACCACTAGGCTACCTGCCGCCCCTCCACTCTAACCACTAGGCTACCTGCCGCCCCTCCACTCTAACCACTAGACTACCTGCCGCCCCTCCTCTCTAACCACTAGGCTACCTGCCGTCCCTCCACTCTAACCACTAGGCTACCTGCCGCCCCTCCACTCTAACCACTAGGCTACCTGCCGCCCCTCCACTCTAACCACTAGGCTACCTGCCGCCCCTCCTCTCTAACCACTAGGCTACCTGCCGTCCCTCCACTCTAACCACTAGGCTACCTGCCGCCCCTCCACTCTAACCACTAGGCTACCTGCCGCCCCTCCACTCTAACCACTAGACTACCTACCTCCTCTACACTCTAACCGCTAGAATACCTGCCGCCCCTCCACTCTAACCACTAGGCTACCTGCCGTCCCTCCACTCTAACCGCTAGGCTACCTGCTGCCAAATATGCCATGAAATGCTGTCTGGAATTCCATAGTTTTGTAGCCATTTTCAAATCCTATTTATTACATTAGAAACTATTTGACATGTTGTAGAATCATTCACAGATGATATGCATGTTAACATGAAGACATTCCCAGTACAGTGCACCCTATATGAAATCACATAGGAATTGATTATGTCCAGAAAAACAGTACAGGGATATCCATCATCTTCATAATGAGTGCACCAAATGTTACATAAAGTTAGGAGCAGTCTAAACAATGAAGCCTAGCTATTACTGTTTTAATAATAAGGTTATAACATTATCCAATATGGCCACCAACCAGCTCCATCCCACTGAGCACACACACACACACACACACACACACACACACACACACACACACAACACACACACACACACACACACACACACACACACACACACAAATCAATCATTTGTCAGCCTAATGTGTGGATTCTACGTTGAAAACAAATAGGGTTAATGGCTCTACGTAGTACAGGTACGACGGTAGCATTCCGAATGGTCCCCTGTGGAGGTTGGGGATCTATCACCCTTTTAGGATCTCTGGCTGGATGGAATGGTGCAGGCAAAGCTCGGGCAGACCTCTCCGGCCCTCTCCCCCCTTTCCCTGGGGTCACTCTCTGGCCCTCTCCCCCCTTTCCCTGGGGTCACTCTCTGGCTCCCTTTCCCTGGGGTCCCTCTCCCCTCCCCCTTTCCCTGGGGTCACACTCTGGCCCTCTCCCCCTTTCCCTGGGGTCACTCTCTGGCCCTCTCCCCTTTCCTGGGGTCACCTCTCCCCCCCCCTTTCCCTGGGGTCACTCTCTGGCCCTCTCCCCCCTTTCCCTGGGGTCACTCTCTGGCCCTCTCCCCCCTTTCCCTGGGGTCACTCTCTGGCCCTCTCCCCCCTTTCCCTGGGGTCACTCCCTGGCCCTGTCCCCCCTTTCCCTGGGGTCACTCCCTGGCCCTCTCATCTCACCAGTACAGGGAGATGGGTGGATGTAGAGATGCCCTCTGGTGGTCGTTGGTGGGGGTTGGGCACCCTCTCCGGCCCTCTCCCCCCTTTCCCTGGGGTAGGGAGCTGGGTGGATGTAGAGTTGCCCTCTGGTGGTCATTGGTGGGGGTCGGGCACCCTCTCCGGCCCTCTCCCTCCTTTCCCTGGGGTCACTCCCTGGCCCTCTCATCTCACCAGTACAGGGAGCTGGGTGGATGTAGAGATGCCCCCTGGTTGCTGTGAGCGGGGGTCGGGCACCCCTCCCTGGGTCAGCCTCAGCTCTCTCTGACCCTCTCCCCCATATCCCTGGGGAAGGGAGCTGGCTGGATGTAATGGCGCCCCCTGGTGGCCTTGGCCATCGGCAGGGGGTCGCCCCCCACCCGCTTCTGGGTGCCGGCCACCATCCCCCCGGGGTTGGTCCCACCCAGTCTCTGGAGCAAGACTCTAGACAAGAGGTTAGAGCGTGAACAAGAGCTGTAAATGCACACTGGACAGGTGTGAAGATCACATTTAAAAATGGCATTTGACATTTGACCAAAGCAATTGAAAGACGATCATAGCGTTTAAATCACCTGTAAACTCACATGGACAGGTGTAAAGGACATTCCATACTGCGCTGCACGGTAAATATTGAACGCACCCAAACCTGCCCTTGTTCCGGTGACAAGGAACAACTTCAGAACACAAAGAGTTCGAAGTATCTGAGGGAGAAGTACGAGAGAAGTACTGCGTTATCGGTGTACTACCTAGATACAGTACATTTTAGCACTGAAACAACCACTTGTACATTTTTATTTTTGTTTTGTCAAGTTGTTTTCTGAGCGTAATAACTTAGTCCGGGTCATGCTTTCCTTATTTAAATAAATGCAGCATTGAGTTTTTTTTATATATCCATTTCCATGTAATATTCCCCAACGGCCACTAGATGGGGTGGAAGCTAAATGATAACTCCAAATAAAAGATGTTTACTGTGAAGACTTCACATGATATCTACTGTCCCTCCCAGTCAGCAAACTGGTTGAAAAGACCAGTATGAATCCACTGAGCTGGACGCAGACAACTGAATTCACCAAGACCATCGTTGTCAGATAGGTTGCTTTTTCACTCCATCGAAATGAGTGTAGTTTCTCTCAATGTTTGTGGCAGTTTTTAATCTGTCTATCTCTCCATCTCTCTGCTGTGTGTACATACGCATGCACCTGTAATGTCTCCAGTGTGTGTGTGTGTGTGTGTGTGTGTGTGTGTGTGTGTGTGTGTGTGTGTGTGTGTGTGTGTGTGTGTGTGTGTGTGTGTGTGTGTGTGTGTGTGTGTGTGTGTGTGTGTGTGTGTGTGTGTGTGTGTGTGTGTGTGTGTGTGTGTGTGTGTGTGTGTGTGTGTGTGTGTGTGTGTAGGGTATTACAATTTCACAGAACACAAATCAACAACCCCTTCTCACGGTTTAAATGTTAAAGTCTATTGTTTGATGACTAATTATTTAAATAACTACAATACCGTGGTGGTAGTGTTATTCAGTGATGTTAGGACGGAGGATTTGTCTTCGTGGCGTAAGAGTTAATCTCTCTTCAATATTCTATTTTTACTATTTTCACACCCCCTCCAGTAAACTCGCTTCCGATTGGACTCTGCTCTGTTACCAGGGTAACCAACTGTTTTGGCATTCCCTCCAGGGAGAGGGCGGGGTTAAAACCCTTCTCCTCTACTCCAGGGTTAGTGAGGGACAGAGAGCATGGTTTATACCCCTCTCCTCTCCTCTCCTCTCCTCTCCTCTCCTCTCCTCTCCTCTCCTCTCCTCTCCTCTCCTCTCCTCTCCTCTCCTCTCCTCTCCTCCAGGTTTAGTGAGGTGGGGGTTAAAGGGATACCTCAGGATGTTTTCAAAGAGGCCCTTTATCTACTGACCCAGAGTCAGATGAGGTCTGTTATCTACTGACCCAGAGTCAGATGAGGCCCTTTATCTACTGACCCAGAGTCAGATGAGGCCCTTTATCTACTGACCCAGAGTCAGATGAGGCCCTTTATCTACTGACCCAGAGTCAGATGAGGCCCTTTATCTACTGACCCAGAGTCAGATGAGGTCTGTTATCTACTGACCCAGAGTCAGATGAGGTCTGTTATCTACTGAACCAGAGTCAGATGAGGTCCTTTATCTACTGAACCAGAGTCAGATGAGGTCCTTTATCTACTGACCCAGAGTCAGATGAGGCCCTTTATCTACTGACCCAGAGTCAGATGAGGCCCGTTATCTAATGACCCAGAGTCAGATGAGGTCCTTTATCTACTGACCCAGAGTCAGATGAGGTCCTTTATCTACTGACCCAGAGTCAGATGAGGTCCGTTATCTACTGACCCAGAGTCAGATGAAGTCCTTTATCTACTGACCCAGAGTCAGATGAGGTCCTTTATCTACTGACCCAGAGTCAGATGAAGTCCGTTATCTACTGACCCAGAGTCAGATGAAGTCCTTTATCTACTGACCCAGAGTCAGATGAGGCCCTTTATCTACTGACCCAGAGTCAGATGAGGCCCTTTATCTACTGACCCAGAGTCAGATGAGGTCCTTTATCTACTGACCCAGAGTCAGATGAGGTCCTTTATCTACTGACCCAGAGTCAGATGGTCTCCTTTATCTACTGACCCAGAGTCAGATGAGGTCCGTTATCTACTGACCCAGAGTCAGATGAGGTCCTTTATCTAATGACCCAGAGTCAGATGAAGTCCGTTATCTACTGACCCAGAGTCAGATAAAGTCCTTTATCTACTGACCCAGAGTCAGATGAGGTCTGTTATCTACTGACCCAGAGTCAGATGAGGTCTGTTATCTACTGACCCAGAGTCAGATGAGGTCTGTTATCTACTGACCCAGAGTCAGATGAAGTCCGTTATCTACTGACCCAGAGTCAGATGAAGTCCTTTATCTACTGACCCAGAGTCAGATGAGGTCTGTTATCTACTGACCCAGAGTCAGATGAGGCCCTTTATCTACTGACCCAGAGTCAGATGAGGTCTGTTATCTACTGACCCAGAGTCAGATGAGGTCCGTTATCTACTGACCCAGAGTCAGATGAGGTCTGTTATCTACTGACCCAGAGTCAGGGACTCCTGTCAAATTATATTCTCAAAATCTCCCAATCTCTAAACATAGTGGAGATCTCCTTACAACAGCTCGATGGTTTGCCATCCTCCAAAACCAACAACAAACGAATCATTTTGTTGTTGGTGTAACATTCCACAAAAATGATTTAAAAAATGATTAAGTGTTGATTTTAAAACTATAAACCAGACATACAGTATGTATCCGCCATAGGGCAGTGCACAATGGGCCCAGCTTCGCCCGGGTTTGGCTAGACCGTGGTTGTACATAAGAATTTGTTCTTAAATGACTTACCTAGTTAAATAAAGGTTCTACTAGTAGTAGGTGTTGTAATATTATTATTATTATTAGTAGTAGTAGGAGTAGGTGTAGTAATATTATTATTATTATTAGTAGTAGTAGTAGGTGTAGTAATATTATTATTTATTAGTAGTAGTAGTAGTAGTAGGTGTTGTAATATTATTATAGTAGTAGTAGTAGTAGTAGTAGGTGTAGTAATATTATTATTAGTAGTAGTAGTAGTAGTAGTAGGTGTTGTAATATTATTATTAGTAGTAGTAGTAGTAGGTGTAGTAATAGTATTATTATTAGTAGTAGTAGTAGTAGTAGGTGTTGTAATAGTATTATTATTATTATTATTAGTAGTAGTAGTAGTAGTAGTAGTAGGTGTTGTAATATTATTATTATTATTAGTAGTAGTAGGTGTAGTAATATTATTATTATTAGTAGTAGTAGTAGTAGGTGTAGTAATAGTATTATTATTATTATTAGTAGTAGTAGTAGTAGTAGGTGTAGTAATAGTATTATTATTATTATTAGTAGTAGTAGTAGTAGTAGGTGTAGTAATAGTATTATTATTATTATTAGTAGTAGTAGTAGTAGTAGTAGGTGTAGTAATAGTATTATTATTAGTAGTAGTAGTAGTAGTAGTAGTAGTAGGTGTAGTAATAGTATTATTATTATTAGTAGTAGTAGTAGTAGTAGTAGTAGGTGTTGTAATAGTATTATTATTAGTAGTAGTAGTAGTAGTAGGTGTTGTAATAGTATTATTATTATTATTAGTAGTAGTAGTAGTAGTAGTAGGTGTTGTAATAGTATTATTATTATTATTAGTAGTAGTAGTAGTAGTAGTAGGTGTTGT